>NC_077229.1:33766181-33853681 GCF_027887165.1 Monodelphis domestica
CCCCTCTTTGAGTAAGCCAGTGATCCTCTGCTTTGGGGGATTACCCTAGTAGTCTTAGTTTTAATGTGGACTCCCAATTGGTATGGCCCACTGCAGCAAAGGACTCCTGAGTTTAAGTAATCTACCTATCTCAAATGGGCTTCTGTAATCCATCCTGGCTAAACTTTCATTTAATAAACAGTATTGAGACATGACTTGTTTGAAAATAGTGATGATAATATATAACATCAGTATAGACAGTACTGTGTTCAAGTGCTTCTTTGGCTACATCCTGGCTGTGTGACCCTGGGGAAGTCATTTCATCTCTTAGTCCTCTAGGTAACTCTCTAGGACTGAAAGGTGTGGATCAAGTCTTGTTCTGCATTGATCTAGTGCTTGGCACATAGTAGGTACATAACGAATGATTATTGATTATTTATTGATTGGCAAAGCCAGTTTCCTCTCTGGGATGAGTTCACAGTCCCCACCAAGGAATTCACAGTCTCTATGAACAAGGCCCATGGTAGGCTACTTGTATAAAGGGCTTTTAAGTTAGCAAAGTTCTTTTTAGACACTATGTTTGCTACTTGTCCTTCACAGTGTTTTCCTTGAGGGAGTTCAATCAAGCTCCTTGATTATCTTTTGCCTTTTTTGTGTCTCTGGCACTTAGTATAGTACTGGCACATAGTAGGTGCTTAATAAATGTTATCAACTACAACTCTGTCAGCGAGTAAGATATGTACCTACTTTGCAAATGAGGAAACTGAGGTTTGGAGAGGTTGAGCAAATTGCCTATATGGAAACATCTAATGTCAGAGTCAAGATGAGAGTTCTGAACTCCGAACCAGTGTTCTTTCCATAACACCCCACTGCCTCTCAGTCATTCATTCCTTCATTCCACAAACAGTTATTAAATCCCTACAGTGTATGGAATCCTCGACTAGGCACCTCATTATGCTTCCACAAGTCTTAGACAGAGCCCGAGGTGACTGAAGAGGACTCAGGGATTCAATTCAAGCCAGCACACTTCCATTAAGAACCTATTGTGTGTAGCTGGAGTAGGTACAAAGTCTAGATCATTTCCAGTCACTACTCCTCTCAATCAACCAAGAAAGATTTATTAAGCACCTACTATGTGTCAAGAAGTGTGCTAAGTGCTAGAGGCATTGTGCTGTTTGTGAGCTAGCCTGTAGGTGTGTGTGTGTGTGTGTGTGTGTGTGTGTGTGTGTGTGTGACAGACAGACAGAGAGGAGAGAGACAGAGACAGAGGGAGGGAGGGAGGGAGGAAGAGAGAGAGTTATGAAACATAAATAAAAAGTACAAAATAATAATAATAAAGCATTTGTTGTTGTTCAATCGTGTTCAACACTTCATGACCCCATTTGAGGTTTTCTTGGCAAAGATACTGGAGTGGTTTGTTTGTCATTTCCTTCTCTGGCTCATTTGACAAGTGAGGAAACTGAGGTAAATAGGGTGAAGTGACTTGCCCAGGGTCATCCAATTAGTAAATGTCCCAAGCTGGATTTGAACGCAGGAAGATTTCTCTCCCTGACTCTAAGCCCAGTGCTCTATCACTATGCCACCTAGCTGCCCTGATAAAAGCATTAGGAACAATTAGCCAACAAGCATAAATTAAGTGCCTACTAATACCAGGCCTTGTGCTAATCCCTGAGGATATGAACAATAACATAAGTCAGTCCCTGGCCTCAAGTAATCTAGGTGGAACAGTGGACAGAGTACTGGACTTCAAATTAGGAAGACCTGAATTCAAATCCTCCCTCAGATACTTGGACAAGGAATTTAGCTTCTTTTAGTCTTTATTTCCTCATCTGTAAAATGGAGATGATAATAACACTTACTGCCCAGGGTTGTTGTGAGGATCAGATGAGATACTATTTGTAAGTGCTTTATAAACCCTACAGTACTATATTTGTGCTAGCTATTATTATTACTGTTATTATTAATGGGGGTAATAGCATGTTTAAGTATACACAGAATATATGTAATATACAATATGTGTGTATATGTAAATAAAAATATGAATATGTGTATATATATGTATATGTATATCTTCAAACCCAAACCACCCCATGCCTCCTTGGATGGCCTCTCTGCCTGTACTCACTGGCCTTTTGACCCTGGCAATGCTCTTACCCTAAGGCTGGCTTCATCTTCAGTTTGAGGAGCTCTTTTGTGGAACCTCATCTTCCTCAGCTGAGGAGGCACTCATGCCAGTCATGCTTACTTCAAACCCAGAGCAGCTCATGACTGACTGTGAGGTATTTCCCCACCTTCTGTCTCCTCTCCCCCTCTTCAGCTCTCTTTTATAGGTTGTCTTTCCCCCATTAGAATGTAAGCTCCCTGAGGGGAGGGATTGCCTTTCTTTTTGCTTGTATTTGTAACTCTAGTGTTTAGCACATAGCCAGTGCATGGCACATAGTATGCACTTAATAAATATTTATTCTGTTTATCTGCTTGTCTATCCATCCATCCATCCATCCATCCATCCATCCATCCATCCATCCATCCATCCATCCATCCATCCATCCATCCATCTATCCATCCATCCATCCATCCATCCATCTATCCATCCATCCATCCATCCATCCATCCATCCATCCATCCATCTTTCTATCTATCCATCAATCTATCAAACTATTGATCTATTCTTCTATCAATCTCTTTATCTACCCATGAAATAATTAAAGCTAATTTAATAATTTAAAGAATCAGTGTTTTGATATTGAAATAGTAGATGATAACTAGAATGAATAAATTACTTTAAACAATAAATTTTTTTTGAGAGGAAGGACACCAGGAGGTAGGGGGGATTAGAGAAAGTCTTTGTGGAGAAGATGGCACTTCTGCCAAGTTCTGAAGAAAGCAGGGATTCTGAGAGGCAAAGGTAAAGAAAGAGAGGGCATTCTAGGAGTGGGAGATAGGGCAAAGGCATAGAGGTGAGAGATGGCTTGTTGTGCATTTGGAACAGTGAATAATCAATATGATTGGACTGTAGAGTGTGTGAAGTAAGAAAGCAGGAAAGGAAAGGGACCAGTTTGTAAAGAGCCTGAGATGCTAGCCTGAGGACTTCATAGATGCTGCTGCTGCTGCTGCTGCTGATAGCAGCTTTTGGGAGTAGCTGGGTAGCTCAGTAGATTGAGAGCGAGGCCTAGAGATGGAATGTCCTGGGTTCAAATCTGGCCTCAGACAAATTTCTAGCTGTGTGCCCCTGAGCAAGCCACTTGGCCCCCATTACCTAGCCCTTACTGCTCTTTTTCCTTGGAACCAGTACCCAATATTGATTCCAATATGGAAGGTAAGGATTTTAAAAAATAATAGCTTTCATTTATAGTGTTTGCAAAGCACTTTACATGGCTATTCCCATGGAAAATGGGTTGCCTCAGAAGACGGTAAGTTCATTTTCCCCCAGAAGTCTTCAAGAAAAGAGGCTTTACAACCAAAATTCATCTTGGAAGCAAGAGAGAGCCACAAGATTTTATTGAGTAGGGGATGACATTGGATATAAGTGTACTTTGTGGAAATAATTTTGGCAGAAGTGTAGAAGATAGTTTGGAGTAGATGAGGTCTGAAAGTCAATATAAAGCATACTTTATCCACTCAAAATTGGTAATATTCATCAGATCCCTTCTATCCCTTTTTCTTTGTAGAGCACACATCTAGGACATGAGAGATTACCTTGTTTTCAGAGACAGGAGAAATTAAGTGGATAGAAAGTCAGGTATGGAATGGGGAGGGCCTGTGTTCAAATTTGACCTCAGACATTTCTTGGTTTGTGTTATTCTGGGCAAATCACTTAACCCCAAATGCCTACCTCTGACCATTCTTCTGTTTTAGAATCCATACTTAGTATTTATTTTAAGACAGAAGGTAAGGGTTTTTTAAAAGAGATGGCTAAGTATCAGAATGGGTAGAGCACTGGACCTGGAATCAGGAAGACATGAATTCAAGTACAACCTCTAATGCTTAGTAGCTATGTGATCCCTGGGAAGTTATAGCCTTAATCTGAGTTTCCTCATGTTTTTCTCCAGGTTTGTTGTAAAAGATACTTATAAAGCACTTTTCAAATTCCCTCCCCTCCCCTCCTCTCCCCTCCCCTCCTCTCCCCTCCCCTCCCCTCCCTCCCTCCCTCCTTTCCTTCCTCCCTCCCTTCCTTCCTCCCTTCCTTCCTCCCTTACTTCCTCCCTTCCTCCCTTCCTCCCTCCCTCCCTCCCTCCCTCCCTCCTTCCTTCCTTCCTTCCTTCCTTCCTTCCTTCCTTCCTTCCTTCCTTCCTTCCTTCCTTCCTTCCTTCCTTCCTTCCTTCCTTCCTTCCTTCCTTCCTTCCTTCCTTCCTTCCTTCCTTCCTTCCTTCCTTCCTTCCTTCCTTCCTTCCTTCCTTCCTTCCTTCCTTCCTTCTTTCCTCCCTCCCTTCCTTGCTTCCCTTCTTCCCTCCTTCCTTTCTTATACTTCTAAGAATTCATTGCTAGAAAGTAAGTCTCTTTGAAGTCAAACACCATCCATTTAAATTTTTTTATTTTTAGACATTATGTCTTTACTTCTTTTGCATCCTCACATGATTGAGGAGAGATACCATACAGCTCATAGCCATTAATACATACTTACATAACTTTGGTTTTGACACTGTGGGTGTATATATTGCCTTCACTGACAGACCTAAGAACCATCTCCTCTTAGGACAAAATCTTCTTGAGTTGCTGTGGCAGAAATAAACTATCATCACCATCCCTAACTACCTCCATGAATTAGGCTGCTTCTGGGATGTTCTATCCAGTGCGTCCCCAGGTCAGAGCTCAAAAGACAGGAAGAGGTAGTTTAGGTGGTGAAATAGATAGAATTGGGGGTCATAAAGACTTGAGTTGGAATGTGGTCCAGATCCTCCCTGACTGTGTGGCTCGCAAGTCACAACTTCTCTATTCCTTAGTTTCCCCATCCCATAAAAGAGTGATAACAATAGCATTTACCTTCTAGGGTTGTCTTGAGGATAAAATGCGATGACACATAAAACATTGTGCAAACCTTGAGGTCCTATTTGAATGCTAGCCTCTATTTACTTTTTAAACCCAAACATCTCTGATGGATTCACTGTGTTTCTGGGAGTGCTGCCTTTGGAATGGGCTAGAAAGTGGTCCAACTCCAAATATATCATCACCATCATCATCATTTTGTTTATTAATAAACTAGAGAGTATTTAGAAGTGGGAACCAAGGATGGTGAAAGGCCCTGGGATGAAAAAAACTAGAGAAGTCATTTAAAGAAATGAAGATGTTTATGTGGAAAAGACAAGGCTCAAGTGGGGACATGATAGCCTATTTGACAAGCTGTTGAGTAGGATGGTGACATGCTCTGCTTGGCTCTACAGGCAGTATGCTGGGAGCAATGGGTAGGAGTTACAGGGACAGATGGAGGCCTGATATGAGGAAGGAAATTCTAACAATTAGATCTACCCCAATGGTCTTGGCTATTCTATGGGGAACATGCTGCCTCAGAGGATGGTAAGTTCACTTTGCCTAGAAGACTTCAAGAAAAGAGGCTGGGCAACCACTTTTTAGGAGGATGATTCTAGTGAAATGCTAAAAAGATAAGCTTACTGTATAGTGCCTGACACACACTTGGTACTTAACAATTTGATTGATTGATTGGCAGGTCATTGTACTTAAGTGGTAGCAGTGGGGCTAAGAGAGGAGAGGACAGATAGAAGAAATGACCCACCTTCTTCAGGAAGCTTCTCCTGTACCCCCAGATGCTAGTTCTTTCCCCTTTCAGGCTATTTCCATCTTTTTGCTCTTCAGTTATTTTCTGTTATGTCTGAGTCTACGTGAATCCATTTAGGATTTTCTTGTCAAAGAGAGAAGAGTGGCTTACCATTTTCTTTCTCCAGTTTATTTTATAGATAAGAAAAATGAGGCAAACAAGGTTAAGTAACTTGTGCTAATGTCTGAGATCAGATTTGAACTCAAGTCTTCCTGATTCCAGGCTGGGCACTCTCTCCATTGTACCACCTAGCTGTTTTGCTAGGTTTCCTTCTATTCTGTATATATCTTGAATGTACCTAGGTATTTTACATGTGGTTCCTCCCACTAGAATATAAGCTCTTTGAGGGCAGGAACTCTGTTTTTTAATGTCTTTTCTTTTGAGGAGGGAGAGACATCTTTCTTTGTATCCTCAGGGCTTAGCTTATAGTAAATGTTAATGAATGCCTGTTGACTGCTTAACTAATGTTGCAGACATGGAATTGAGAGAACCCTTTAACCTTTGGAGATAAGGAATAAGAGAACAAGTGAATGATGGTGCTACAGATAGCTGTAGTTAAATTTGGAATAGTTGGTTTAGGGGAAAAGAAAAAAAAAAGCTTGATTGATTAAGGCCTTTCTTATCTCCTCCCCCATTAGATAATTGGATGATAGATATAGAGGTGATGTAGAGGGTCCACAGAAAATATCTAATCCACCTTTAGAGAACAGCTGTGTGGAGGGAGGGGGAATAGAAAATGATTTGCCCAGATATACATTTAGCATCTGAGGAAGACTTCCAATCTGGATTTCAAGACTAAATAATCTCTCATGGATTTATCAGCCAGATATTTTATCTATACCATTGCATTCTATTGGTATTTTAAACTCATTCTACTTAAAAAAAAGCTCTTATTGTTCCTCACCCCTCTTTCTGTTAATAGGTGTGTTTCCAGAGCTGGTTGAGGTGGGAGGGATTTGTTGTTGGGAGCTACCTCTCCTCAGGTTCCTCTTTATCTGAGATCTCTGGTCCATCTAGAGTACTCCAAGTTACAGATTTATCATTCTGGTGCCCGAGTAGCTTCCAAAATGAAATGAAAGAAATGATGTCTTTTTCCTTTCTTTTAACCCCTCCCATTATTTTCTGCCCTAGGATCGTGTGTTGGCTTCACCACAAAAGAGCAGTAAGGGCTAGGCAATGGGGGGTTAAGTGACTTTCCTAAGGTCACACTGCTAGGAAGTATCTGAGGACAGATTTGAGGCCAGGACCTCCTATCTCTAGACCTGGTTCTCAATCCTCTCAACCACCTAACTGGTCACTATTTTTTTAAACCCTTACCTTCTGTCTTGGAATTAATACTATGTGTTGGTTCCAAGGGAGAAGAATGGTACTAGGCAATGGGGGGTTAAGTGGCTTTCCTAGGGTCACACTGCTAGGAAGTATCTGAGGCCAGATTGAAGCCAAGACCTCCCATCTTTAGACCTAGCTCTCAATCCACTGAGCCTCCTAGCTTCTCCCTTTCCCCTTCCTTTTGGTGATGTGTCTTGCTGATAGTAAAATGAGAAGAAAAGATTAGAGTTTCAATTCCTTTGCCAAAAAAGGATGTGACTCACAGGAGATATCCCTCTCCCTTCCCTGTACCCCCCCATCCCAAATCAATCCCAAAGGTGATGTTATTCCTCAACTCTGCTCATCAGAAAAATCTTCTGAATTCTTCTGCTGACTTTTCATCATATTCCCAGCAGAGGGAAGACTTGAGACATTCTAGAAACTGTAGTGTATTCCAAATCTTCAGGAGAAGAGAGAATTCAACTTAAGTCTCTGGGAACTCCCATCCTTTCTACTAAAAACTCAAACTGCATGAGATATATTGGAGAATCTCTCAACCCAGAAGTCCTAGGGTCTTCTAGGAGAATAATTCTTCCCATTTTGGTCCACTGGACTAGAGGTCAACAAATCAAGAGGCAGGGCTTGAAGATAAACATTTAATTAATATCAGCTGATGAGCAGTTGCCAAGGGGCCCTGAACAAATGGAGATACATCCAAATATAGCGTTTTACAGTCTTTGGAAGATATTACATGGGAAAGAGAAAAGTTCAGCCAGCCTATCAGGTGAAGCTACTTGGCCACTTTCCTTTTTTGGGAGAGTGAGAAAGGAGAATAGGATTCTAGGCAATTTGAGGGAGAATGTGTTAACCTTGGAACCTTAGGAGTTGGATAAGACTAGGTCTGTCCCTGTAGTTAATCTTAACTGAATCCTGTTTGGGCAATAAATCTCCAATCTAATGGAGCCCCCCCCCCCCATCAGGGTTACAATTTCAGGCTCATTCAGTCATTTCCAGTTTGAGGGTCTCTATTTATATACAGAACCCTTTAGCTGTTTGACATCTGGCTGGCTATACTGTCTTTGGGGAGATGTTTTCCCTAAACTCATAGCATATATGTCCCCTTCCCATTTCTTCCACAAATGCCTTGGAAAGGGCATTGACCCTGAGTTCAAATCCTGCCTTTGACACTACCTATGCCATCTTAGGACAGCCATTTCACCTTTCTCCCATCTCAGTTTCCTCATCTATAAAATGAATGGTTTGGACTTGATGACCTCTGAGGTTCCTTCCAGCTTTAGATCTATGATCCTAAGACCTGGGACAAGTTATTTACCCTTTCTGGGCCTTAGTTTTCTCATTTGGAAAATTAAAGTGTTGGTCTAATTCAGAGTTCTTAAACATTTTGGTCTCAGAAGCCTTTTGTACTGAAAAATGTTGCAGGCCTGAAAGACCTTTTGTTTATGTGGGTTGTGGCTCCAAATGTTTACCATATTAGAAATTAAAGCTGATACATTTGAAAAATATTTATCAGTTCTTAAAAAGAATAATAGACTCTAACACAAATAACACATTTTACATAAAAAATAACTGCATTTTCCAAAACAAACACAATTTAGTGGGAAGAGTGGCTTAAGAGGACAGCTGGATTCTCATAGATGCTTCTGCCTTCAATCTGTTGTGATATGTTGTTTTGGTTGAAGTATATGAAGAAAAGGCAGCCTCCCGCAGATGTGTAGTTGTAAAAGAGAGAAGCATTTTAATAGGCAAGTTATATCTTAGTATTAGTATGAAAATAGCTTTAACCTCATGGACTCACTGAAAGGATCGCCAAGGGGTCCTTGCACCATACTTTGAGGTGGTCTACAAGGTCCCATCCGAACTTGATTTTTATTTATGACTCCTTGTATCTATTATCCTATGATTTTGTTTGGAGATTATAACTCCTTAGAGAAGGATCTTCCCTAGGCATCTTTCCCAGGGTGAAGTTCTAGTCCTAAGCATGATTGGGTCCAGTATCTGCCTCATTTGATAAATCGATAGTGAGACAAGCCGTGGATTTTATACCAGGAGATCTGAATTCAAAGTCAGAAATTGAGGAGGCTGGGTTAGATCCGAGGCTCAATATTTGGCTTCTTTTGGCAAGCTGGTGAAGCCCAGGGTCTCCTTCTCATAATTATGTCTGTTTCCTACATTCAATTGAAAGGTAATGTCACTTTTCAGTTGAAAATTAGTGGGGGAAAAAAGATCTATTTCTCCTCATCTAAATTCATAAGTCCATAGAGCCCTGGTTAGGAACCCTTTGACTAGATGGCATCTGGCTCTTAATCTATGATCCTTCAAGTCTGGAGGGACACATGGGTTGTATCTGAAAGGCTCTGTCCCTTCTTCCCCACTCCTCTTCCTTTCTATCCCCTCCCCTTGGGCCACAGAAAATTTATTGCATACTTATTTTTTTTAACCCTTACCTTCTGTTTTAGAATCAATACTGGGCATTGGTTCTAAGGCAGAAGAACAGTAAGGGCTGGGCAATGGGGTTAAGTGACTTGCCCAGGGTCACCCAGCTAGGAAGTGTCTGAGACCAGATTTGAACCCAGCACCTCCCATCTCTGATCCTGACTCTCAATCCACTGAGCCACCCAGCTTCCCCCTTTTTGTATACTTATTGCATAACAGACCCTGTGCTGATGTTGTTACTTCTTAAAGTACAAATATATTATTTGGGAGGGGGTCTGATAGAGTAATGATAAACACTTTAATGTGGATGGATCAGATCATCTACACTTAGGAAGTAAGGTTCTGAGAGATAGATGTGACACAGAATATACATTTTAAAGGAGAGGAATGGGGAGAGTTTAGTACTCAGTCATCCATACCAAGATTCATTTGACCCTGGGGTGAGAGTCACCTGAGATTTTAAATAATAAATAATTTGTTTGTCTGATTACCTTGCACACATGGAGAGGAAGATAGAATTCTGTGCCTGGAGTCCCGAAGATTTGGGTCCCATCCTGTCTCTGACATTAGTTAAGTTATACTGGACAAGTCACTTAACCTCAGTTTATCAATTTCCTCATCTGTAAAATGGGGTGTAATATACTACACATCAGTGTCTCACAGAGTTGTTGGAATGTTCCAAGTGAGATTTATGTATGTAAGTAAAGTGCCTTGCGAATTCCAAAGCACTATATAAATTTCAGTAATGATGATGAAAATTGTAATTATGCCATAAAGGGCTTGGGTCCCTGCTTGTTGCTCCTGCTGTGCGAGTAATCTTTCCGGCAGGCTTAGGTCAATGAGTGATTTAAAAACATTCATTGTCCTAGCCATATATGAAATTTCTGATCAAGAGATCTTAGACTGAGTTAGGCATAGTGTATAAAATGAGGGAGGACATTTTCCCTTTGACTTCTGTCCTGGTCAGAACTTAACTAGATTGTGAAGTGTTGTGTTTATGCCTTATAAAAGAGATTATCTCTTTCCTTCTTTCTTTCTTTCTTTCTTTCTTTCTTTCTTTCTTTCTTTCTTTCTTTCTTTCTTTCTTTCTTTCTTTCTCTCTTTCTTTCTTTCTTTCTTTCTTTCTTTCTTTCTTTCTTTCTTTCTTTCTTTCTTTCTTCCTTCCTTCCTTCCTTCCTTCCTTCCTTCCTTCCTTCCTTCCTTCCTTCCTTCCTTCCTTCCTTCCTTCCTTCCTTCCTTCCTTCCTTCCTTCCTTCCTTCCTTCCTTCCTTCCTTCCTTCCTTCCTTCCTTCCTTCCTTCCTTCCTTTCTTTCTTTCTTTCTTTCTTTCTTTCTTTCTTTCTTTCTTTCTTTCTTTCTTTCTTTCTTTCTTTCTTTCTTTCTTTCTTTCTTTCTTTCTTTCTTCTCTCTGTCTCAGTCTGTCTCTCTGTGTCTCTGTTTCCTTCTCTCTCTTTTCCCCTCTCCCTGTCCCCTTCCTCCTCTTCCTCCTCTCTTGTTTCAAAAGTCTTAGCACGGTTTTAAGCAATTAAAGCTTAAAACTGAACTAAGACTTTTGGGATACCACTTATTTTTGAGATTTAGCTGTATCACCTATTTCTCTGGGATACAAAATCCACAGCAGATGGAAGGTAACCTCAGAGGGAGAAGTCTTTATCAGACTGGGTTGGGGCAGGGAGTGGGGACCAGAAAATGCCTCATCCAGAAGACAGCATCTAAGTTTGAAGGAAATCAAGTATTGCCAGGTGCCATAAGAAATGGGGTGATTTCAGAAAAAAACTTGGAAAGCCTGAGAAGAACTAGAACAATGTAGACAGTAACCCATGAAGAAAAGTGCTATCCACAGCCATAGAAGGAACTGTCAGAGTATGAATGCAGATCAAATCATGCTATTTTTACCTTATTTCCATCATGAATTTTTTCTTATATGTGCAACGTATGTCTTCCTTTACAACATGAGGATTAGGGAAATTTGTATTTTATGATAATACTTGAATAACCTTTATCAGAATAACCTTCCTCCTGGGGAGGAAGGAGGGGAAATTTTTGAATTGCAAAAGGTCAGAACGAAATTGTTAAAAAATTGTTTGTACATGTAATTGAAAAAAGAAAAGGAATGAGAAAAGAAAGGAAGGATAGAAGGAAGGAAGGGAAGGGAAGGAAGGAAAAGGAAGAAAGAAAGAGAAAGAAAGAAAGAAAGAAAGAAAGAAAGAAAGAAAGAAAGAAAGAAAGAAAGAAAGAAAGAAAGAAAGAAAGAAAGAAAGAAACAAAGAAAGAGGAATCAGTTTGGGGAAAGCTTTAAATGCTAAACAAACTCTGGTTGTATAACCCTGAAATTTTGTGAAAACCTTGGATTTCTCTGGGCTAGAGGGGAACTGCTAGGGAAAACAGGGAAGGCAGATCTTATAAAGAAATGGGAGGGGGAGCCCAGAAAATTACCTGGAGGGAGGAGCCAAAGCTCATCTTTGCTGAATAGTTTTACTTGGCTAGAGGTCAGTCGGGATTTTATTTCTCTGTCTCCAGACCAGAGAATCAGTTGGGATGATGCAGCATAGGGATGGGATGATATAATGGAATATGCATTTTAATTGGAATCAGAAGGGCAACTGGAATCCTGTCTCTGTCCCTGGTCCTGAACAAGGAGTTCAACCTTTTCAGCATTCTCTTTGATCCTCCTCCTTGAAAATAACCAACACCCATGGATCCCCTGTACTTCATGAAGATGGGAAAGATGTTTTGTCTAGCACCTAATCAATCAATCAATAAGAAAATAATAGCTCATGTTTCTAAATGCTTGGTAGTCTTTAAAGCACAATTCTCACAATAATCATATGAGATAGAGGTTGTCCAACTGTTCATAAGATGATAGGATCAGAGACTGGGAGGAAAGTAGAGGCACAGGTCATAGAGTACTAGACTTTTCTTCTGAGAGTCAGGAAGACCCGAGGTCAAATTCTGCCTCAGACACTTATTGGTTTTATTACCTGGGGAAAGTCCTTGCACTTTCCCTAACCTTAGTGTTCTTGTTTGTGAAATGAGGGAGGTAGACACTCTAAGACTATGAACCAGCCATCTAGTCCAATCTCCTCATTTTACATAAAAGGAAACTGAGGCCCAGTGAATCAAGTGATTTAACTAAGGTTATAGAACCCTAGATCTAGAGCTGGACAGGACCTTAGCAGAGACTATTATTTTAAAGGTGATGAAAGTGAGACCCAGGGAAGGGAAGGGATTTGCTGAAGATTAAGCAGGAAATATCAGAGGTGGAATTAGAACTCATTTATTTCCAATCATTATTTTAGCTAATCCTCATAACAACTCTGGGAGGCAGGTTCTCTTAGATGTTCATTTTGTGAGCCTTTATGACTCTAATTAAAATGTTTATTCCATTATACCATCCCATCCTTTGCTGCACCATCCCAACTGATTCTGGCCTAGAGATAGAGAAATAAAATCATGACTGATTTTTAGCCAAATTGAGGAAATTAAGGCAGATAGAAGTAAAGTTACTTGCTCAGGGTTACACAAGTAGGAAGTGTCTGAGTCTGGATTTGAACTTAGATCTTCCTAACTCTGGACCAAGTGCTCTCTCCATTGTGCCACTAGTTGCCTTTAGAATTAGAATCAAGGTCTCTTAACTCGAAGTTGAGGGTTGTTTCCACCACACTTTACCTGTTTTCCTGACATTGTTATTTTTGGGTGCCTGTGATTTGGAGGTAGCATAAATGGATGGATGGATCATAGGTTCCTAGATTTGGAGGTGAAAAAAATATCAAAGGCCACCTAATCCAAAACTTAATTTTATAGATAAGGTAACTGAGGCTCAAAGAATGACTTACCCAGGGTTGTACATCTGGTAAGTGTCAGAGGCAAGATCTGAATCGAGGACTTTCCAGTTTTAAGTCTAGTGCTTTCTCTACTATGCCAAACAGCTTCCCAGTGGTGCACTGGACCAGGCTTGAATCTCATTTCACATATGCCTGATATGTCATTGATAAGCCTTTCAAACCATTGCGCCTTTGTTTCTTTACTTATAAAATTGGGATAAAAATAGTACTTGCTTGATGGGATTATTGTGTCAAATGAGGCTTTTTGATGACCTTAAAGCAATATATAAATAAATACAAGTGGTTATTTCAAGGAGGTTCTAGAGCCAGCCAGGTGTTGCTCACAAAATTTGATTGTTAAATGCTTAGTATCACTATTTACACCTGAGAAATGAGCAAACACTATATAGATCAGGGCTTCATTTATTGTTTTAATTGGTTAGATTTTAGAAATTAAGTCAGTGTTAAACATCTGACAGCATACCCCTGGTGGTTATTATTCTTATAATTACTACTACCATTTATACCCGTGGGATATATGTAGCTATATTAGAACAGTTTGTTTTTCTGAGTGAAATTTCTTATCCTTTTACCCCCGGATTTGGGGCTTTCCAGGATTCAAGGGTCCAATTATATGCCAGATATAGAGAGAAATTAGATTGGGAAAGGTTGAGTAGGTGAATTCATCTCTGATCAGCCTGCCCCATCCACTTTAGAACCTGCCCAGGGAGCTGAGTGGGCCCTTATTCTGTTTTCTCCTTTCTTTCTCCATTCCCCACCTCCTCCTCTCTTCTTCCCCTCAGCACCCTCCTCCCACTGTGGGCCCATCCCACAAATGTTCAGAACTCTGGACCTCTTGCTAGTGAATTACAGGAAGCAGCAGGAACGATGAGAAATCAAATTCAATAAAGCTATGATTTCTTTTCTTGAGTTTTCTTTCCATTCTTAATTTGTATATCCCATCCCCTTCCTCTCTCTCTCCCTTGCCACTAATTTCCTGTTTAGTTCCCTTCCCTTCCTTTGCAAGCTACTCATTTCCTTTTTTACTGATCAGACACTAACAGAACTTTAGAGCTGGCAGGGCCCTTTGAGGCCAACAAGCCCAGCCCCCTTCATTTTACAGTTGAAGGAACTCTGGACCAGAGAGGGGAAGGAATTTATTTAAATTCAGACAGAGAGTAGGTTTAGAATTTGAACTCATAGCTCATTATTCTCATCCCCCTCAGTGTTCAGTCAGTTGCCAAAATTTATCATTTCTGCCTCCATAATATCTCTGGCATGCATTTCTCCTCTACTTATCTAATAATCATTCTCACTCCAGCCCCCAGCACTTCTTTCCTGGACAGTTGTAATAGATGCCTAATTGGTCTGTCTCTCTTCTTGGGTTTTTCCCCACTTTAATTCATCCTCTGAACTGACACTGTGGAAATATAAGTTTGACTATGACACTATCTGCCCAAGAAGCTTCAGTGAGTTCCTGTTACCCCTAGGATAAAATGTCAAAAATAATAATAACAGCTAACATCTCTTAAGTACCTATTATGTTCTGGGAATTATGCTAAGTGCCTTATAATTATTATCCTTTTTTGATTCTCACAGAAACCCTGGGACAGTACATAGAACATAGTGGGTGCTTGTTAAATGCTGCTTGATATGACTGAATTGACTATAGTGATCATTTTATTGGAGACAATTACTTTTTCATCAGACCAAGCATATATCCCTCTCTCCTTCTGACCCTTCTCTCATATTTGGTGTATTCCCTGTTCTTCTGATTTTTTCTCTTCTTCCTCTCCACATCTTCCTCATTTCTCACCTTTCTCTTCTCTTCCCCCATTCTTTGTCAACCTTCTACAGATTTCCTTTATTCCTCCTTCTATTTTGTTCCTTTCCCATTGATTGATCTTCCATTAGAGGCACTTAATCCCCTTAAACTAACCCATAGAACAGTGGCTAGAAAGCCTTATTTGAGTCAGGGATTCAAATCTTGTCATTGGTACTTCTTGGCAATGTGGTCCTGGGTAAATTGCAACTGCTCAATGTTTTGGACAACTCTAAGCTATAGACAAACTTGCTATTCTCCATCTGAGGAGAGAGCTTTCACTCTGATAAAATGGCAGGTTCCAACTAAAACAAACAATCAAAAAACTAAGCCATGCCCTAGCATGGTCACCCAACCTTTGCTTGAAGGATTCCAGTAAGGAAGAACTCATTGTTTCACAAGGTAGCTCAGTTTTTAGAACATAGTAGGCTCTTAATAAATGTTCATTGGTTGATTGATAGTACATTTCACTCTTGGACATTGCTAATTGCCAATAAGTTTTTTTTCATGACATCAGACTTTGCCCTTCTATAACTTCCATTCACTGGGGCTAAGAACACAGTTCAAATTCGGCCTCAGCCACTACCTTGCTGTGTGACCCTGGGCAAGTCACTTGACCCCCATTGCCTAGCCCTTACCACTCTTCTGCCTTGGAGCCAATACACAGTATTGACTTCAAGACGGAAGGTAAGGGTTTAAAAAAAAAAGGGGGGGGCAGCTGGGTAGCTCAGTGGATTGAGAACCAGGCCTAGAGACAGGAGGTCCTAGGTTCAAATCTGGCCTCAACCACTTCCTAGTTGTGTGACCCTGGGCAAGTCACTTGACCCCCATTGCCTAGCCCTTACCACTCTTCTGCCTTGGAGCCAATACCACAGGACAGTTCTTCCCTTTTCTAGGCTAATCTTAACCAGTTTCTTAAGTATGGTTGGTCCACTTCCTTCCTCATCATCCCTGTCCTTCTTGTGCCACGCTCATACGTTAGTCATTGTTGGGAACATTCTGGTGTTGCCTACCTTCCTTTCTCCCTAAATACTGCAATCCATTTTTAGTGATCTCTTTTTCTCCTCTCCTCAATTTGATTTCCCTAGAGGTCACTTGCCTTCTCCCTTAAAAGAACAAACACAGAACCAAAAAATCTTTCCATGACACAGTATAATTTCCCTTTGTTTTCCTCCTGTGGTCACTATAAAGCTCAGATCCTAAGGTCAACTTAATTTGGCTCAAAGAATAAGGTTCTTTTGGCAGCTGGGCTCCTATCCAAGCCTGTGGAACCTTGACTCAGAGACTAAGAAAAAGAGTTTCATATTCCTCAGGGCACTTTAGCCTCTAAGAGGAAGCAGGGGTATGGAAACTGCAGAGACTAGTGTGCTCCCCACTTGACTTTATCCTCTTCCCTAACATTTTCTCTCATTTTCCTCTTATCTCTTTAACCTCAGAATTGCCTAGAATGTTAGAGTTGGAAGAGAAAAAGAGAATGTGAGCTCCTTAAAGCAGAGATTATTCCATTCTTGTTTTTGTATTCTCAGTGATTAGTATAGTGCCCAGCACATAGTAGGTGCTTAATAAATGTTTGTTGATTGACTGCATCTTAGAGTTCATATAGTTCAACCATTTTATTTCCTTTAATCCTACCTAGTTAAGCTCCAATATATTTTGCACCAATTAGCTAACATTTATTAAACACCTACTATGTGCTTAAGCACTAGGGATGCAAATATAAAGAATGAAACAATCCATATTCTTGAGGAACTTACATTCTAATGGAGGGGGTGGGCACATATATAAATACTTACAGAATTAATATAAAGAAATAAAAATAAATACAAAGTAATCACTGCTACTAATAGTAGCTAGCTCTACAAATATTATCTCACATTATCTTCACAAACAACTCTAGAGGGTAGGCACCATTATTATTATTTTTAAGCCCCTACCTTCTATTTTGAATCAATAATGTGTATTGTTTCCAAGGCAGAAAAGTGGTAAGGGCTAGACAATATGGGTAAAGCCCAGAGTCACACAGCTAGGAAGTATCTGATGTCTGATTTGAACTCAGGACCTCCCATCTCTAGGGCTAGCTTTCTGTCCATGGAGCTACTTAGCTGCCCCCATCTGAGTTCCTTTATAGTTCTGAGATTTGGGTTTCCCCAATGGACAGAAAGATGATTTGAGAGCTATAACTAGCAATTTTTGTTCCTAGGGCAAGTAGTCCTAAAAATACTGGGCAAGTCCATTGAAATACTCTTCTTTCTTTCTCTTATGACCCCAGGAAAGCCCTAAGAATCTCAAATTCCTTTTGTAATTCACCATGTGAAAATAACACAAGAAGTAATCAAGGCAACCTCATTTGGGAGGCGGAGAGGGAAGGACTAGTTGCTATACTGGCTTCTGCAGATGGAATATGCGTGTTAAATTTTTTGTACCCTCTAAATTTCCATGCTCTGGGGGCAGTACTCCTTTTGTTCCACCCCAGTTATACCTCTAGATGGCTTTAGTGGTAAGGGATTAATAAGGGAACTAGTTTGCTCTTTACTTCTGGAATTCATGTAAATGTGCAGAAACTTCAACATACATACACTCCTCTAGTAACATCTGGAAGGACTTAGAAACAAGGGAAAAAAACAGACACTAAAAATAGGAGAGAATCAAATGATGTTTCTATTGCCTTCCATTTTCTGCTTTGAATGGATGCAGCTAGATTCTCCCTTCTATATTTTCCCTTTTATGTAGATCCAGTCTTCGTGCTAATAAGCAATTGTCTTGATTATTGTGGGTTTTGTATCTCAATATTCCAAATGTTTTGTGGCTAGGGGAGATGCTGGTCACCTCACCAGGCAAGGTAATACTTGGCAATGAATAGGCACACCTACTTTTGGGATGTTGCCAAGCTGATTTTCTCTACTTTGGATTGTGCATTAGTTTCTCCAGGCTTCTAAGATTTTCAGAATTGAAGGGCTGAGTTCTATAGTCTTCATAGTAGTAGAGAAATGGTACCCTGAACCTCCTTCTCTTGATTTTCCTCTCTCAGGTTAGTGGCCTGAATTTTCTAGCTGGTTGGCTAAAATTAGCCTTAGAGGTTGCTGTTATGGCAAAAAAATAACTTTTTCTCTGTATCATACTAATCCAATCAATTGTAATTCTTATGAAACTGTGACTCCTTTTATCTAGAAATTATTTCACCTATATTTTTAGCTTTAATTTTATTCAAATAGAATGGAGAGTTTGTTAAATTTTTGTAAAACATATCTTAATCATACACTAAAATAATATAGTAATATGTATAGTTGATACCCCTATAATTTTCATATTTATAAGATGAATATCAGCCCCTAAAAAAGAGAGACTGTCTCTATTATATTTGTATTTTCAGTAGACAGTACAGTACCTGGAATGAGGACTTGATAAATGTTTTTCCTTCCTTTTATTCATTTATTTTGAAAACACTAACAACAATAATAATATCATTAATGTGATAGGTGGACTTGTTTTTTAGCACTAAATATCTCAGAACTTGAAGACATCACTAACATTGCTACTCCTACCACTGTTTCAGTTATTGGACTGAGCTCAATGCTTTATTTTTACAAATGATACAGCTGAAAACCCTGTTTCATTTAAATAAAATGTCATGAAAGCAAAAAAAAAATTGTCTTGTGTACTTTGCTAAACCAGAGAGCTTTTTATTTATCTATAGTCAAATATAAGATTTTCAGGTTCAAATACCCATTTCAAAGTATTATTGTGAGATAAATTTACTAACCATTCTTGTTCAGTGGAATAAGATGAAACATATCATATTTGCCTGTGGCAAATGGGTTTCTTATCCATTCATTTTGAGAAATAGCTATAGATCTTTAAAATAAAATGAAAATTGCTCCTGGAGTATGGTCAAATGATTAATAAGCAGCTTCTTACTTTCTTCTGTTTCATTAGTAAGGCCAGTTTTCCCTAAATTTGGAAATAGAGCAGAAACTTCATTTTGTACATTTATAGGCAGAACTTAAACTTTTTCCTAAATGCTACCATTTTCTCTTTTTGGATGAGGATGGATTGAGAATCTAACAATGAATTGTTTAAAATGAACATTAAAAAATCCACCAAAGATATTAATTTGCTTCCTCTTTAATAGTATCCTAATGGAAATGTCTTTTTTCTTTTGGAGGGGTTCAAAAATCCTTTTAAAGCATTTTGACACAAAGAAACCAACATATTTCATGAGAATATAGATTTACTCTATGCTCTGTCCATATATTATTATCCAATTTTGAAAAGATCTCTTCTTTTGCTGTACCCTTTTGTCATCGTTGATTACTCTTGCTACTACTGGTAAAAACTGTAATACCTCACTTAACATTTCTTAGTAGACTTCTGCCTTAATTACATGATGTATCTAAATTGCAAAAGCAGCACAATACTACGGATAACCCAGATCAAGTTGCATACCATTTCCAGGAGTAGAGAATGAAGGAAAGGAGAGAATTTGAATCTCATAATTTTGGAAAACATACCTTGAAAATTGTTATTACATATAATTGGGAAAATCAGTATCTTTGAATAAAAATAAATAAATAAATTGAACAAGAGGCCACATTTTAAATTTGTAAATAAGTGATATTGTAACTTGGAACACTTAAAAATGAAAACTAATCTTCTAAACCTTCATTTTGTCCTGATGCCGATTGAACTCGATTAGGATAGAATCCATTATGACTACCTTGCTGCAGCACTTCATTTTAAAAAATCTGTTAAATTTCCATTCTCAATTCAAAACTTTCTTGATGTAGCATTATTACCAGTATGCTTGCAAAGTAACAAATGCAGCCTTATCACCAATATTCTTGCAAAGTAACAAATGCAGGATTATCTCCAGTATTCTTACAAAGTAACGAATGCAGGATTATCTATATTATTCTTGCAAAGTAAGAAATAAAAGATTATCACCATTATTATCACAAAGTAACAAATGTAGGATTATCTCTAGTATTCTTAAAAGTAAGAATTGCAAAATTATCATCAGTATTCTTACAAAGTAACTAATGCAGGATTATCACCAATATTTTAAAAAAGTAACATATGTAGGATTATCACCAATATTCTTGCCAAGTAACAAATGCAGGATTATCTCCAGTATTCTTACAAAGTAACGAATGCAGGATTATCTATATTATTCTTGCAAAGTAAGAAATAAAAGATTATCACCATTATTATCACAAAGTAACAAATGTAGGATTATCTCTAGTATTCTTAAAAGTAAGAATTGCAAAATTATCATCAATATTCTTACAAAGTAACTAATGCAGGATTATCACCAATATTTTAAAAAAGTAACATATGTAGGATTATCACCAATATTCTTGCCAAATAACAAATGCAGGATTATCTCCAGTGTTCTTACAAAGTAACAAATGCAGGATTATCACCAATGTGCTTGCATAGTAACAAATCTTCCCAGTTTCAACTGTGCCGGGTGTTCCAAAAGTCACATTGCATTTTTAAAACAGCTCCAAGACTTTTGGAACACCACCGTCCATGTAGTCCTATGAACATCTTTAATTACATTTGTTGCTCCAACCACTTGGAGTGCAAAATAGGAAAATTATAGTTTCTTAAATGATTCATTGCAAAGGTTTTTAAGACAAATGAGAAATTTTTCTTCCTGCCATGTTATCTTCAAAAAGAACTATCCAAATCTGTTTTTGCATAGCGTTTGCCAGACATATCTTCAACTATATCATTAGATGCAGGCAGCCTTAAAATTTCTTCTATAGAATAGGGTTTTTAAAAACAATTCTTTTGATGTCATAAATTGCTTTTACTTATTCAGAACATCTCATTTTCTCTATTTCACCAGTGTGAAGTTTAAGATGTCTTAATTGATTAGTTTCATATTATATGCAGCTAAAGCATTTGTACAAAGCCAACACAGTGGTCTTTCTTGACTATTATAATAATGTTTGTGAATCCCAATGATAACTATAGTGGATCATATTCTCTGGATTTGTATTTTTACTTTGTGTTTTTATAATTTTGTTATTTGAACTGTTTTATTTTTGTTTAGACTAGTGTCATTTGCATCAGTGGATTTTCTCTTCAAAAGTTATATATTTATTCATCATGAAATAATATAATTTCATTTTAAATAAATTATTTGATGATTAAATTTAATTGTTGAAAATTTAAAGTAATTTGATGTGAACATAGATTTAAAAATACATATATAGAATATCAAAGCCAAATTAATTATTAGGTATAGGTGATACCTAATAATTAGTGTTGCCAAATATTAGGTGATACCAATAATTAGGTAATAAAGGATGGCATTAGGGTAGGCAGGTAGCTCAGTGGATTGAGAATCATGCCTAGAGAAGGGAGGTCCTGGGTTCAAATCTGATCTCAGATACTTTCTAGCCAAGTCACTCAACCTTATTTTCTAGCTCTTACTATTCTTCTGCCTTGGAACCAATACACAGTATTGATTCTAAAATGGAAGTGAGGGTTTGAAAAATAAAGGATGGCATAGTTCCTTACTATGAATAGCATATACATAGAATAGTATTAGGTATACATAGATTAGTATATACATAATACTATACAAAGAAGAGTATTAGGCACGCTGAAATTCAGAATGAGCAAAAGACAGCAATAAATGCTAAGGAAAACAAAAATGTTTTTTTAAAGATGAAGGAAAAAATAGGATTGTTTTCCATGGTGAATGAGATGGTGATAACATGTAACTTTTTGACCGTAACAATTCTTTTTACTTTGTGTAATCAAATCTGTCATTTTTAACTCAAGTATTTTCTTTTTTATTATTCATTAGAAAATTCTTTTCTCCATAAAAAACAACAAAAAGAATGTTTCAAGTAATTGTCTAAAACTGTTATTGATTTATTTAAAAAATTTTAAGTTGGGTTTTAAAAGAAATTAGTTATTTTTAATTACCAAAAGGAATGAAATTGAAAGTTGTTCCCAAGCCTTAGTATCTTCTTTTATAAAATAGTGAGGCTGAGCTATCTGGCCTCTCAGGTCTCTTCTGGCTCTGAATCTATGATGCTGTTATATCATGGTAATTTTAACTCCCACAAAAACTTTGTTGAACTTTGCCTTTACAGCCTTCACATTCAAATGGAGTAAGTCACACAGTGGCATAACTTATCTGTGTCATGGACCTAAATTGATGGATGGTGTCAGTGGTGGAAAGCACCCCTGTTGGAATTTGACATGTGCCAACTCAAATTTGACCTCATTTGTGCTTACTGTGTTGAATAATCACTGCACTGCCTTCAGTGGCAGTCAGAGTGGTCGCCATATTAATTCTACTATCGCTTATGTTAATTTCAACCTTGTTTTGTAGGAAAAAAAGTGGACATTTGCCAGAGTTTTACTGGAGAAGAATCCAATGACATTGTCACCCTGGATAATTCACTTAAACTTCATTTCAGTTCACTTTCCCCTTCTGTAGAACATAGATGACCCACCTTTTGAAGAGGTTATGTACTGAGATGATATGTATAAAGTTCTTTGCAAACTTTAAAGCATCATTGAATATAAGCTGCTATTATGGTGATTTCATTTGGTCCTCACAACAATTTGGTAGGGGAGATGTTACAGACATTATTATCTTTATCTTACAGATGGGGAAAATGAGGCTTAGCACAGAGAAGTTGAATAACTTATTTGTTGTTGCATAGCCTGTATGTTTCTGAGACAGAATTCAAATCTAGGTCTTAAATCCAAATCCAGAGAATTCTGTCCACTATAACCACATGGTAACTGCTTGACACTTCAGGAACTTTGAGAAAACTATTTATTTCCTTGGGATCTCAGTTTCCTCATCTTTAAAACCAAGGCTTAGTTTTAAAAATAATATTTTATTTTCCCTTTTTATATGTAAAAACAATTTTTATAACATTTTGAAAAGTTTTGAATTCCAAATTCTCTCCCTTCTTCTTGCCCTCCTTTCCTCCCTTCCTCCTTGAGATGGTTAGCTATCTGATAGAGATTTTACACATGTAATCATAGAAAACGCCAGGTATAGAATGAAGAGCAAAGGTTCTTAACATGAGATCTATAGACCCCTAGGGACTCTGTGGATAGATTTCAGAGAATCTGTGAATTTGAATGGAAAAAATGGCATTTTATTTCAATATAATTAATTTCCTTTGTATTTAATTTTGTGCATTTAAGAACTTTTTTTTTAGGATCTGTAGGTTGTATCAGATTGCAAAAAGGGTTCATGAGACAAAAGGCTGAAGAACATCTGTTTTAGTGAAAGGGAGGGATATTGATGGGACTAGATGAGTAAGCCCCTCTCCAACAAGCCCAGTGGAGTGAGATAGGCAGTCTGAGAGGTTCTGACTGCACTTTCTGGTAGGGGAGGAGGAAAGAGACATCTGGGCCCAGCTATGACATCTCGGGGCTACCGGATTTGGGTTCTCTCTTCCTTCCTTCCTTCCTTCCTTCCTTCCTTCCTTCCTTCCTTCCTTCCTTCCTTCCTTCCTTCCTTCCTTCCTTCCTTCCTTCCTTCCTTCCTTCCTTCCTTCCTTCCTTCCTTCCTTCCTTCCTTCCTTCCTTCCTTCCTTCCTTCCTTCCTTCCTTCCTTCCTTCCTTCCTTCCTTCCTTCCTCCCTCCCTCCCTCCCTATCTCCCTTCCTTCCTTCCTTCCTTCCTTCCTTCCTTCCTTCCTTCCTTCCTTCCTTCCTTCCTTCCTTCCTTCCTTCCTTCCTTCCTTTCTCTCTCTCTTTCTCTCTTCTTTCCTTCCTTCCTTCCTTCCTTCCTCCCTTCCTTCCTTCCTTCCTTCCTTCCTTCCTTCCTTCCTTCCTTCCTTCCTTCCTTCCTTCCTTCCTTCCTTCCTTCCTTCCTTCCTTCCTTCCTTCCTTCCTTCCTTCCTTCCTTCCTTCCTTCCTTCCTTCCTTTCTCTCTCTCTTTCTCCCTTCCTTCCTTTTTTCTTTCCTTCTTTATTTTATTTTTATCTTAAAACATAAGTTTTTCCTTTGGTTACATGTAAAAACAATTTTTAACCCCGTTCTATAATTTTGTAAAGTGCGTGCGTGTGTGTGTGTGCATGTGTGTGTGTGTGTGTGTGTGTGTGTGTGTGTGTGTGTGTGTGTATGTGTGTGTGTGTAGGTAATGGGGGGAATCTAATAGAATCCAGGAGGAGGATACTTGAATTCTGTTCTCCAAAAAACCTCACTAACGTCTTATTCCTTTCGTGAGCTGAGGACAAGTTGTTTCATGCACTATATTAACGCCCTGGGTAGAGTGTGGGTCAGACTCTTCCCTGTTTCCCAAAGAGAAGGAGAACAAAAGAGATGCCTTTTCTTTGAGGTTTTCATTGAATTCCTTAGAGAGAAGTGCCATTAAATACTGAGTTATTAAAAACTGGGTATTTCTATTGGGCCTTTATTGTAGAGATGGGGAAGCTAAGCCCTGGGATAGAACACTTTGAAGAGTCAAGTCTCCATTAGTGGTTCCCTCTTTCTCCACTTTTCTGACCACTCTGACCCCATTTTTCTTGCCCATATGTCCATTCCTGTATCATTAGAATGTTAGCTTGGAGGAGGGATCTCAGAGATAATTGAATCTGATTTCCTTTCCTATGTCTGACTGCTTTCTGCAACATCTCCGACAGGGTGGGCTTGGGAAGGGCCATCCAGCTTCTTCTCTGAGATCTCCAGTGTTGGTGAAGATAGTGACTGACAAAGGCAGACCATTATGCTTTTAGATACCTCCTTTTATTAATTAGTTCTTTGTGATGAACCTAAATTTAGCTCCATGGAGCTTGTTCAAGTCAACGGTCCAGGTTCTACTCTTTGGAGTTATTCAAAAGAAATCTGATCCGACTTCCACATAACAGATATTAAGATATTTTAGAGATTAGGGAATGTGAGAGCTGGGAGGAGGCTTAGAACAGGGAATGTCAGAACCACCAGGAATCCTAGAGATTATGTTATATAGAGAAATCATTTTCCCAAAGTCATCCAGTGCAGTAGTAACAGAAGCCTTGTCCTCATCTCCTTGTTTTCCTTTAAAGCTCAGTTCCTTACTGACACTTTCTCTGACACTTTTTTCCTTTAAGAAGTTGACTTTCTCTCTCTCCTCAGTTTTACCTGGACTTTGCTTGTTTTTGAACCCACTTTATCCTTGTCCCTGGTAGAGTGTAAGCTCCTTGAGGGCAGGAGCTCTTCTGTTTTTGTCTCTACATCTCTAGTGCCTGGCACAGTGTCTTGCATACAGTTGGTATCTAATTAATGTTTACTGACCAAATATGGATTGATTCTGGGGGTTTTCATGGATGGGAAACTTGATACAAGTTAGTACTGTAATATGGAAGTCAAATGGACATATTGGACTTTATGAAGAGAAATTTTGGTTCTGTTGGCCTGATCTGGTTCTGACCAGACTACTTAGGAACATGGATATAAAACCTTTTAAAAAGACCTTAGAGATCATCTAATCCAGCCTCTTTATTTTACAGCAGAGGAAACAGAAGCCCAGAACTAGTAAATGATTTGCCTGAGATCACCTAGAAAGCAAGAGGAATAGTCAGAATTTGAATCCTGGTCCTCTGACTCCAAATCCAACATCTTCTCCCCTGCATCATTCTACTCCTTGTCTGGAATTCTGGGTGCCACATTTTAGGAAGGACATTATCAATAAATCTTGAGACTATAGTATATTGGACTGCCTTGGAACCAGAGAGACCTCTTTTCAAGTCCTACCTCTGATTAATGATGTCGGTGTGACCTTGAGCAAGTCACTTATTCTCTCAATGGAATAGACAGCTTTCTAGAACTACAAATTGCAGAGATGATGTTGACCTTTATTAGTAAAAGGAATTTCATCATCTGGGAGTTCCCTATTCCAGTGATATCTCAGATCCGGTTCCTAGCTTTTATCTTTAGCCACTAATTAGGTATAGAGCCTCTCAAGGAGGAAAATCAAGATGGTAGACATCCTTAAAAGCACACTATATGAAGACTGGTTGGGGAGAAGAGAAGACTTTTGAGATATGGCTTGCTGATGGGACATGAGAGCTGTTCTTGGGTATTTGAAGTGTATTGCAAGAGATATTGGATTTGCTGTGTTTGGCTTGAAAAGGCAGAAAAAAGGAGCAATGGGATCTAATACTTTTTTGAGCACACTTAGCATATATCCCCACTCCCTCCAAATCTCTTCCCCAGGGTAACAGCACCAGTTACTTCAAATTTTTCACTGAAACCACCAATTTCTTCTTCATAGTCCTGGTCACCATCCTCTAGATACATTCTCAAATTGCAATATCTCTTTTTAGACGTGGTTCCCAGGGAGCAGCTAGGTGGCTCAGTAGATAGAGGACCAGGTCTGGGTACAGGGGATCCTGGGTTCAAATCTGGCCTCAGACACTTCCTAGCTGTATGACCCTGGGCAAGTCACTTAACCCTAGTTGCCTAGTCCTTACCACTCTTCTACCTTGGAACCAAGGCACAGCATTGATTCTAAGATGGAAAGCAAGAGTTTTAAAAATAAATAAAAGTAAGTGACTAGTCTTTATGTCCAGTGACTAAACCAACTCCAAAGTCACCCAATTGGACATCCACATTCATCTTTTTTGACTATCGCCCCACTCTGTTTTCCTTCCTTATTAGATTCTAAGACTGAAAGTAAGGAATTTTAAAATTATTTATTTTTGGAAAGACATCAACAAATTTTATTGTGGTTGGGCTGTAGGGAGAGAAAGAAGTCAAAATTGAGTCCATAAATTTGAGACTCTGAAAGATGTGGTGGTATTTATAAAAATGGGCAATTAACTGGACAAGATGGGCTTCAGAAGGATATGATAAATTCAGTTTTAGACATGCTCGAAGGGTTTTTTTAAATAAAAGAAAACACAACCATTGGCAGATATTCTGTGGACCCAAGAAGCAGTCAATATAGTGTCATATAGGGGAGAGGATGCTAGTCTTGGATTCAGAAGACCTCTTTTTGGATTCATGTTACTACCTGTGTAACTTTGTTACTTCCTCAGTTTTCTCATCTGTAAAATGGAGGGAGTTGGATTGGAAAATCTCTAAGGTCCCTTCAAGCCTTCAGATGCTGTGATGTTGTTTTCTCCTCCCTAAGTAAGATTTAGATGCTGAGTAAACTATGCCACAGTTGACATGGCTGGAATAGAAGCTCGAAGGGACCCCATGCATGTAATCCGCGAAGGAGTGAGCTGGTCCCTACTCTGCTCACAGTGGAATCTGGATCAACTCTGGCTCTGTTTGCAGCGCAGTGATATTGGACAAAGCGCTGGACTTAGAGCCAGACAGATCTGGGTTCAAATCCCACCCTCTGCTGTTTACCAGCTGTGTGACCACAGGAGAGTCACTTAACGTGAGCCTCACCTTCCCCAGCTGGAAAGTCGCTGCAGTTCTAATCCCGGCACTACCTACCTCACAGGGCTGTTGTGAGGCTTCGATAAGGTCACAGATGTAAAATGTGCTTTGGATTCTTTACAGCTCTATTTAAATGTCAGTGATGATGATGGTCGATTGTTGTAAATGGGGTCGATCAGGGTGAAGCCTTGCCCTCCTTGAAGAACTCAACTTCTTGGTCTTACAGGGCATGGATCTTGGTCTGGAGACATCTTCCCCGGGGTTCCTCCCATGAAGGTGGGCAGGCTCAAAGGCGCCTTGCTGAGAGGGCACAGGGAACTCCACTGATTTGACAGGTTCCCGGTGCCTGGGGCTGTCTCTAAGATGGTTGGCAACTGAAAATAAAGATCTACTTCTCCCTTAATGGTCTTTAGGAATTGGGGGGTGGTGGTGGTGGCAGCTAGATGGTTCAGAGGATAGAAAGTCAAACCTGGAGCTGGAGGACCTGGGTTCAAATTTGGGCTGAGGTACTTCCTAGCTGTGGAACCCTAGGAAGTCTGTTAACCTCCACTGCCTAGCTCTTATCCCTCTTTTGCCTTGAAACGAATAGTTACTACCAATTCTGAGATGGAAGATAAATGTTTAAAAAAGAAGAAAGAAAGTGCCTTTTGAGAGCTTCCTGGGATTTCTCTTCATTATTTCCCTTTGACTTTTATTCAGTACAACAAAGTAGTTTTCTTTTTGATTTTCTCTCTCCTTTTTGGGATCAGCTAATGATAGATTGAAGCAGAAACACATGGCTATTCCTGGCTGTGTGACCCTGGGCAAGTCACTTAACCCTTATTTCCTAGCCTATACTGCTCTTCTGCCTTAGGACTGACACTTAATCTTTTTCCCCCTAAGACAGAAGGTAAAGTTGTTTTTGATTTTTTAAAAAGTGCATGTCTAAGGCAGATGAGATATACATATTTGCTTGGACCCATAGAGTAGTTTATATAATTGCAAAGCCCTCTGTGGAGAAGGGGGATGTTGAATTCTCTGGGCTGAATATCTCAGAATTTCTCTTTCTAGTGATAAAAGGCAGATTGAATGGGCAGCACCAGTTTGAGTTAACTCAAGAGTAAATCCCAGTTTGAGCATTCCTGAATTTCCGAGATCAGGCACTAGGCTCCTAGAGGGAGAATATTTTTCTCAACAATGTGCTTCTTGGAGAAGGAAAAGGATTTTCCATATAGCCCCTGCGGTTCCATCATGGTGGGGAAAGATCCGGACCCTGGCATCTTCCCTGCCAAATGCTAGTTCATGGAGAGGGCTTAGTCAGCAGCCTCTAAAATTTGTTTACTTTCCAGGGAGAGTTTAATGAGCTATTTGAGAGCTTTCTTAATTTCTATATCTGTTCGTAGGTTCCCATGAATCATTTGAATTATATACATTCTTCCATTCTTCCATGGGGGGGGGTAACATAAAGGCTGTTTGTTACATGTACTTGATATGCCTTTGGTACCCTGGATGCCTTTGTAGGAGTTGGGAACACTATTAGCTGCTTCTAGAGAAACCTAATTACCAGCTATACGATGAGGATATTTAGAGATTTTGCTAATTGGGCCAATGAGCTAAAGGTTGAAACTGACCCTTTGTGAACAAACCCCCAAGATCAGACTCAGTTCATGTAAATCTCATCTGTGGATTGTCCTTTAGCTGTGAGTGGCATTTTGATCTTGAGAAGCCAGTGGATTCTTTTGGTGGGCTAGAAACCTCTTAAAAGAGCCATGTAAGGGGGCAGCTAGGTAGCTCAGTGGATTGAGAGCCAGGCCTAGAGACGGGAGGTCCTAGGTTCAAATCCGGCCTCAGCCACTTCCTAGCTGTGTGACCCTGGGCAAGTCACTTGACCCCCATTGCCTACCCTTACCACTCTTCTGCCTTGGAGCCAATACACAGTATTGACTCCAAGACGGAAGGTAAGGGTTTTTTAAAAAAAAAAAAAGAGCCATGTATATACTGGCGTAGATCTTAGGTATGGCAGCAGGAAAGACAGAGGATGGGAATATCATTGAAAGAATGGATTTTTATCTTCTATTCTTCCTTCTTTTCCCAACCACTCTGAGGACCCGGGTTCAAAACCCAGTCTTTCTACTTATTACCCATAAGGGATTGGCAAATCACTTTAATTTGTGGCCTTATTTACATCCTCTGTAAAAGGAGGAGATTGAACTAGTTAGCCATTAAAATCCTTTTCAGCTACTATTTATTACCTTATTATTTTCTAATCACTTCTTTTTACAATAATTGTGCTTCATTAGATCAATTGATCTTGAACAGCTCTGTTTCAACATTCGGTGAATTCAGTTTAGATGGCCCTATTGGTGGTAGTGGGAGAAAGAGTAGCTCTCTCTACCTTCCACTTGATATGGTCCTTGGGGAGGACCTCAAGCTGAGCACTATTGGAGGGAAGGGATAGATTCCTCCACCTTCCACTTGATGTGACCCTTGGGGATGACCTCAAGCTGTGACTCCATCTATTAAAAAAACCTCTATAAAATCCCTGATGTGTGCAGCTTTTCTCAATTCGTTATAGATATGGTGGCTTCTGCAGGGATCTTTCCCCCACCAAAATCCCCCCCTCGTAGACAGGATATATGAATGCTAGTATAACTTTCATCACTAACTCACTGATTATCTTGGATTAGTCAGTTCCTGTCTCTGGGTCTCATTTTCCTCATTTGAAAAATGAAAGAGTTGGATTGGATGAGCCCTAAGGTTGTAGTCTACTCTGCTTTGTACTGTATTTTCACTTAATTAATGAATGTATGAACGAAATAATTCCCCAAACATTTACAGTTAACCCATCAGGACCTGGTTTTCTAGGGACTTGGGATCCAAAACCCTGAAGGAGATTATAATCTAAAAAACCCAGATATGTAACTTCCAAGATGGAGAGTGATGAAGCCAAAAATGAGACTCAGACAAAGATACGAGGAGGGTTGTGTTCACTTCTGGGCTCTCTGGTGAAGGAAAACCATTGATAAATTACAGTGTCCATTCATGAATCAGCCAAAGGAACTGAAGATGTTTATTTAGCCTGGTAGCCTTGTAAAATTTGAGGAGGGAGAGAACACTTTTAGCAAGGTGAGATAAAGATATGGAATAAAGAAAGTTTTCTGGAGGAGATGGCAATTGAGTTGACCTTTGAAGGTAGGAAAGTCTTTTTTTGGGTTGTTTCTACCACCAAAATCCTTGGCACCATCAGATGGTTAAACATCAGAAATTGGATTAGTTTTATCAGTAGAAATGGCAAATGAGAAGGAGCATTTCCATCTGCCCTACTGATGCACCCTGAGGATTATTGGGTCTTCCATCACCCTTGTTTCTACACCTCTACCACATGTCTTGTCATCTGTTATTAGAAGATGAATTCCTTGAGATCAAGGGTTGCCTTGCTTTTCTCTTTGGGTTCCCAAAGCTTAGAACATTTGTGGGATTTGTAGTAAATGTCTAATAATGCATTTCACCCACTCACTCACTCATTCACTCACTCATCCATCCATCAAATGAAAATAAGGAATAGAACACAGCTGAATAGAAATGCCTTGAGGGCAGAGTCTATTTTCAGTTTCCCTTTGCATCCCTAGTGTTTCACCGGATAACTTGCACTTAGTAGGTGGTATGTACTGAATGTAAGCTACTCAAGAGAGACTATGGTTTCATCCTCTGTCTTTGTATCCTCAGGAAATAGCCAAGTGCCTGTCATATCTCAGGGGCTTAATGAATGCTCAGTGAGCAACTGGCAGATTCTATAGCACCAGACTTGGAGTCAGGCAGAAATGGATTTACATACTATTTCTGATGAATCACTTAGCCTTTCTGAGCCTCAGTTTACTCAAACAGAGATAATGATACTACTTGTAAGTGCCTTGCCAACCTTATAACCTTCCTGTGATTCTTCAGTGAGATCATGTATGTATAGTGCTTTGCAAACCTTAAAGTGTGATGGAAACATAAAATATATAAACATTTGAATCTGAAAAAGTCATGATAATCTAAGAGCATTGGGCTGGATCTAGCAAGAAGGAATTAAGTAGGAGTAAATGTAAAGTCTTGTATTTGGAATTTAAAAATCTATAGGACAAATTGGCACTTAAATATATAGCTAGCTGGTGTTTTTTAAACTTCTTTTATTTTTTTCCAATTCCATGTAGAAATAATTTTTTGTAATTGTTTTCTGACATTTTGCAATTTAAGTTTTATTCCTCCCTTCCCCCTCTTCCACAAGGCAGTAAATGTTCTGCTATAGGTTATACCAGTGCTTTCATGCAATATGTATTTTCATATTCCCGATGCTGGGACAGAAGATATATATCATAATACAATTTAAAAAACTCATGAAGAAAATAAAGGGAAAGGTGGCATACTTTGATCTGTAACCAGATTCCAACAGTTCCTTGTTTGGCTGTGGATAGCATTTGTTAGATAGTGTTTCGATAAAGATCTCATGGTCTTATTGGTCTCCAAGCTCAATAACAGTTAGCAGTGATGTGGCAGCTAAAAAAGCCAGTTTCATATTGGGATGCATTAAGGGAGGCAATCGTTTCTAGGAATAAGGAGGTGATAATCTCTCTGTCCTCAGCCCTGGCCAACTATTTTCAATTTCCCTTTGTGTCCTTAGTGTTTCACCGGATAACTTGCACTTAGTAGGTGGTATGTACTGAATGTAAGCTACTCAAGAGAGACTACGGTTTCATCCTCTGTCTTTGTATCCTCAGGAAATAGTGTTGAGTTGTTGAGTTCAGTCCTCGGTGTCTCAAGTTAAGGAAAGATATTGATAAATTGCAGTGTCCAGAGAAGAAAAGCCAAGATGGTGAAAGTTCTTGAGTACAGTTCATTGATGGGCCACTAGAAAGAAGAGATGCTATTTAGTCTAGGGAAGAGAAGATTGGGGCAGAAAGGATAAGAGGAATAATAGAATCTGATAGTCTGTCATGAGAGAGAGAGAGAGAGAGAGAGAGAGAGAGAGAGAGAGAGAGAGAGAGAGAGAGAGAGAGAGAGAGAGAGAGTTTCATCTTGGTCTTTATAAGATAGAATTATGAGCAGTGAGTGGAAGATGTTCATTTAGGATTGGTTTAAGGCAAAACTTCTAACAATGACAGTTATTCCAAAGTGGAACAGGATGCCCAGAGAGGTGGGGGATTTCCCCCTCTTTGGAAGTCTTTAATCAGAGGTCAAATGACCACCCTTTGATTATATTGTAGTGGGGATTCTTTTGGGGGTATGGATTGAACCAGGCATCTGTTGATGTTCCTTCTATAACTCAAATTCTCTGAAATGATATAGTGTATTATAATATTTTCAAACCATAAAGAGCTATTACAACTATTATCATCATTTTTCATCATCGTTTTGCTATTATTATTGTTGTTGTTTTTTAAACCTTTCCCTTCTATTTTAGAATCAATACTGTGTATTGATTCCAAGGCAGAAGAGTGGTAAGGGGTAGGCAAAAGGAATTAAGTGACTTGCCCAGGGTCACACAGCTAGGAAGTGTCTGAGGGATGATTTGAACCCAGGACCTCTAGGTCTGGCTCTCAATCCACTGACCTACTTAGCTGCTCCTATTTTGTTCTTTTAATCAATCCACAAACATTTTTTTAAACTTCATTATGCATAATTTTTGGCTCTGAAGCTAAAACATCCTCTGCCCTCAAGGAGCTTATATTCTAGGTGGCCAAGATGGCTCTGAACTCTCCCCCATTTAAAAATGTATGACCTTCTAAGTCACTCTTCTCTGGGTCTCGACTTCCTTAGTTGTAAATTGAAGGGTTTGTATTAAATGCTCTCCAAGGTCCTGTCCACACTAGTTCTCCACCTCTGATCTTAGGAACATTGGCAGTCTTTCTTGGTAGGAGGCTTATAACATGGATATGACATTTCGGAAAGGATTTCATAATTGTTATCTCATTGGAGTCTCACAAGCCTTTTGCAAGATAGGTGCTATAGTTACGATGAAACCCATTTTACAGATGATGATACAAAGGTTCAAGGGACTTGTTAGGGGTCGTCATTTTTAATATTTACATCCAGATCTTTCCCATTTTATCTCTCTTTTAGGGGATTTGAGCTACTGTGTAAACCAACAGGAGAGCTCTCTCCAAGCTGTAGCATTGGGGACCTGATTTTTAAGGCTACATTCTTCTCTCTCTTCCTTCCCCTGAAGGATCAAAGGAGATTTAGAGCTCTGAAGGGTCCTTAGAAACCATGTAAGTCTTTTCTAGTGGAGAGGTGGAGAGCCTTAGCTGCTGGTACCTAACTTGCAATTTAGTCCCAGAGTTCGTAAAAGAACTCATTGGCTGCAGTATAGTGGAGCAGGGGCTGAACTTGGAGTCCAGTAGCCCAATTTCAGAATCTAGCGAGGTCATATACTTCAGTCCTCATTTCCAGGGACTCCCCATCACACGTTCTCTGTTCCAGACTCACTGACCAGTGGTTCTTCTCATAGGAAATTTCCACCTCCCACCCTTGAATTCAAGTCCAAAACTCTTATCTATCCACTGAACCACTCAGCTGCCTAACCAGCCCTGGGTTCAGATCTTGCCTTGAACACTAAATAGCTATACTGACATTGGGTAAATAATTTCATTTTTTGAGCCTCAACTTCCTCAACTGTAAAATGAAGACAAAAATAGAAGCACCATTGTGAAGGCAAATGAGGAACTTTCTAGAAAGCATCTCACAAGCCTTAAAATACATAGAAATGTGAGCTGTTATTATTTCTACTCTGAGCACTCTGACTTTAGCTACCTTTGTGATTCCACCCTCCCTTAGCGTTCTTCCTTCCCTTCACACACACTGTGATCAGTGACTCAGACTTTCTGGCCATCCCTTCCATATAATCTCGCACCTCTCATCTCTGCCTTGGTACCAGCTGCCTTCTGTGCCTCGAATCCATGCCCCTTCATCTCTGCCTCCTGGGAGCCCCGGTGTCCTAAGAAACACTGCTCGGGACCACTTATTCCACGAGGTCTTTCCTTTCCTCATCCCTCCCAGCAGCTAGTACCCTCCCTCACTACCTGGGAATTTGGATATATTTTATTTTTGAAAATTATCTTTATTTTATTCCAGAATTTTTCCAAGTTTACATGATTCTCTCTTTCATCCCCTCTCCAGGAGTTGATAAGCAATTCCACGGGCTTATACATGTATTATAATTTGGATATATTTAGAAGTATGTGTAATATGATATATATATACACACATATACTTCACAATTTATTTATCTAAATGTAAGCATATTTGTATACAGAAACCTACATATAATATATGCTTATGTACATGAGTTTATGTGCATAAACTCATATTTTTATATAAACTTTTAAAATGTTTTTATATATTTATATTTATTTTTATATAAATAAACTCATATTTATAGATATATTTTTATGAATATATATATATATATATATATATATAGTGTGTATCTATGTGCATATACACATAAGTGTGTGTGCATGTATTTCTCTGAATGGGACAGTAAGGTGGCATAGTGGATAGATTGCTGAGCCTGGAATCAGAATGACCTGAGTTCAAATCCAACCTTAGACACTAGCTATGTAGCCCTGGACAAGGCGCTTTACCCTGCTTCCCTCAGTTTCCTCATCTGTAAAACAGGCTTGAGAAGGAAATGGCAAACCACTCCAGTATTTCTGTCACAAAATCCCCAAATGGGATCAGGAAGAGTCAGACAAGAAGACTGAAATGACTGAACATCAATATCTCTAAATGTATATAGATATACTTAAATTTCTATAGATTCTATAGATTCTAGATATATATTGATAATAAGTATTATAGATATAAAATTTCTATAGATTATAGATATATAATTTCTATAGATTATTCATATAATTATATATTATGATTTAAATTAGATTAATTATATGTTATGATTATATAGATTAATTATATAATTATGTTATGATTATAATTATATACATTAATTATATGATTAAATAGAGATTTGTTCAATTATTTCAGTTATGTACAACTCTTTATTTTGACTTTTGGATTGACATTTCCTTTTCCAGCTCGTGTTCCAGATGAGGAAACTGAGGCAAATAGGGTTAAGAGACTTGCCCAAGGTCACATAGCCAAGTGTCTGAAGCTGGTTGTAAATTCAGGTCGTCCTGACTTTGTACCACCTAGCTGGCCCATATATATGAATATATACGTTTATGTGGATGATTTTGTGAGTATATGTACATTTATACACATAGTATATATTATACAGAAATGTACATGTATACATTTGTCTAAATGTATATTCATTTGTATATATGAGTTTATACATTTAAATACATGCATTTATATATGCATCAAGGTATATAATTTTATGTATATATACATGTCTCTCTCTATATTATACATTATACACAGAAATGCACATGTATGCATTTATACACATGAATTTTCATATATAAATACATGCACGTATACATATATCAAAGTATACAATTTTATGTGTATGTTTGTATATATACACATTATTTACTATATGTGTATTCATAGACATCATACATGACACACATATACTGTACACTATACATAGGTATTCATATATAAATAGATATTCATTTTATACCTGACTTTATGCATATAAGTACATGCCTGTGTACATACATCAACATATATAATTTTATGTATACACACCCACACATATGCCTTTATTATATACTCTACATAGAAATGCACATCTATGTATTTATATATGAAAATCAACACCTATAGCAACACATATAATGTCATACATGTATGCAAATGTACATATTTGTATATTTCATAAAAATACACAAAACACACATGTCTGCATTAGTCTAAATGTATCTGCATTTATATACACATAGAAAGACACACTTCCATCAAGGTATATAATTTCTATGTGTGTAGATGTACATATATACATGCTATATATAGAAATGCATCTGCATAGATATATTTATATATTCATCAAGGTATAGAGTTTATCTTTATGTGAGTTTATGGACATGTATGCAGTACTCTGCACTATAAATAAAATGCACACATGTGCATTTATCTAGATGTACATACATTCACATACAAATTTATTTAGATATAAATGTATTATACATACACCAATATCTATAATTTATATACATATGTGGATATGTATATATATACACACACATGTATATTGAAATGCACATGTATGCATGTGTCTAAATGTATGTGCATTTATTTATTATTTTTTTAAACCCTCAACTTCCATCTTGGAGTCAATACTGTGTATTGGTTCCAAGGCAGAAGAGCGGTAAGGGCTAGGCAATGGGGGTCAAGTGACTTGACCAGGGTTACCCAGCTAGGAAGTGTCTGAGGTCAAATTTGAATCCAGGACCCCCATCTCTAGGCCTGACTCTCCATCTACTGAGCTACCCAGCTGCCCCCAAGGTATAGAATTTTAAGGTATAGACAAAGGGCTAGCCAATGGGGGTGAAGTGACTTGCCCAGGGTCACCCAGCTAGGAAGTGTCTGAGGTCAAATTTGAATCCAGGACCCCCATCTCTAGGCCTGACTCTCCATCCATTGAGCTACCCAGCTGCCCCCAAGGTATAGAATTTTAAGGTGTAGATAAACGATAGACAGAATTGTTTGGGGGAAAATCCAGGAAGGTTTCCCCGCTATTGGGTGGCCCCCCTCATGTGCAGTTGTGGGAGGAGGCAGGAACCGGCTTCACAAAGGAAGGACAAGCCTCGCACCTGCAGCGCTGTGGGGAGCTTCCACAATATTGGAGAACGTGTGTTGTCTCTGCTCACATGTCTGTATATCGTCTCTCCCGATAGAATGGAAGCTCTGAAGGGAGAACGTCTTTAATTTCCACCCTTGTTCCCGCAGCCCTTAGTTCCACGTCGCGAGCCCAGAGAAGATGCTTAAAAGCTTGTGCCTGTATCCTCTTGTCACTTTCATATGGTGCGGTCCCTCCTCCGGCCACAAGAGGGCAGTGTCTGACCGCCTGTCTTTATCCCAGCCTGCATCCCCGGAGCAGGGAAGACTCCACCGGTTTGGATGCTGTGAAAGAGACTTTTTCTGGGCAGGCTGAACTTGGGAGCAATCAGACTCTGAAGCCAAGTTCTTTGTCATTCTTAGGCTTATTTGGAGAGCCAGCCGAGACCTCCGGCTTGGAATGGGCTGGTCTTGTCCTGGTCGAGCTTTCATTGACTTATGTCTTGGAATTATTCATTGGAGCTCTTCTCTGGTCTCCTCCCAGCACCATGGAACTAACGAAGAGGTAGAAATGAACCAGGATGGGCTTTACCCAAAATCATAAGCAAATAATTTTTTTAACATGGATAAGAGAGAAGCCTTTCCAATAAGATCAAAAGTGAAACAAGGATTCCCATCATCACCAATATTATTTCATATTGTATTCAAATGATAGTGAGAGCAGTAAGAGAAGTAAAAGAAATTGATGGCATCAGAATGGGCAAAGAGGTAATAGAACTATTTCTTTTTCAGATGATATGATGGTATATGTTGAGATTCCACTTGAATCTATCAATAATTTTAATAAAACATCAGACTATATAAAAAAGAAATGAACTAAGAAAAGGGCTCATTCCAAGTCAGGCTCCAAATAAGGGTGGTGGTAGAGTTAGGAGAGACCTGGGTTTGAATTCTGCTTCTGGCACTAGCTTGTATGATCATGAACAAACCATAGAACTCATTCCCTTCTTTCCACAAGCCTCAGTTTTTTCAGCTATAAAATGGGTATTATTAAACCTTTCCTACCTCCTTCATAGGTTTGTTGTGAGAGTCAAAGGTGATAATATATAGAAAGGGCTTGGAAAATCTTGAAGTAGTCTGTAAACATTGACTTTTATTATTATTAATAATTATCATAGTTAATAATTATTAATAATAGTTTATTATAGCTAATATATTAATATAATCTTACAACATAGAAACAATATTAATAATAATATTATTAATAAAATATAATATAATTAATATAGTAATAATAGTTCATAATTATTAATAATAGTTATTAAAAGAAGCTCTTAAATGGCACCAGAAAAAGGATAGAAGTCACCCGAAAGCCAAAAGCTCATCTCTCTCTTTGGGGAACACATAAGAAGTGATGGCAAGAGGATTCACTAGTGATTCTGGAATGTGATGTTAGGAAGATTCCAACACTCAAACTCCCCATCTATTCACTGAGAGATGTATGATTGCTGAAAAACCTCCCTTCTTCTCAATATTTTAGAGAAGTTCTTTATTTTTTGAAAAATTTATTTAGTCAATTTAGAACATTATTCTTTGGTTACAAGAGTCATATTCTTTCCCTCCCTCCCTTCCCTCCACCCCTTTTCATCGCTGATGTGCAATTCCATTGGGTTTTACATGTGTCCCTGATCAGAACCTGTTTCCATGTTGTTGTTTGCACTAGGATGATCATTTAGAGTTTTAGAGAAGTTCTTGGAGCTGCCTGGGAAAGGACTAGATTAGGAGGGAAGGCTTTATTCTCCTAGAGTTCTGACTTCCTAAAGCCCAGCTTCATTAGTTCCCATTACTAATTATGATATAATAATATCATATAATCATATAATATATCATATAATCATACAATAATATGATATAATAATAAGTCTCTGATATAATAGGAAAAAACAACAAAAAAGAATGTTGGATTGAGTTTTAAAAATAATTAGAGTTTCTACCATCTGCTCCTTGCATGAACTTGAACAAATCATTCCCCATCTCTGAGCTTCAGTTCTTTTATTTGTAAAATGAAAAAGGTTAACTAGATCATCTTTAAGTTCCTTTCTGGCTCCAAATTGATGATCCCATGATGTATATCCCTGTTTCTCTGGAGGGTTAGTTCACTCAGTTTCATTCTGAACTGGAACACAATGTACATTTTTTTAAATTTTTTAATTTTTTAATTTTTTTAAAAACCCTTACCTTCCGTCTTGGAGTCAATACTGTGTATTGGCTCCAAGGCAGAAGAGTGGTAAGGGCTAGGCAATGGGGGTCAAGTGACTTGCCCAGGGTCACACAGCTGGGAAGTGTCTGAGGCCAGATTTGAACCTAGGACCTCCCGTCTCTAGGGCTAGCTCTCAATCCACTGAGCTACCCAGCTGCCCCCCACAATGTACATTTATCTGAGGGACTTCCTTTCTCAATGATTCTCACATAGCTAACATTGTTTTTGCCCCTTTTGGTGTGTAAGATGTCCAAAAAAGAAATGGGCACCATCTCATACCTCTTGGTGTACATTCCTTCCAGTAAGCTCCCTGAGGGCAGGAACTGATTTGCCCTTGTCTCTCCTACACTAAACTGGCCTTAGAAAGTCTAAAAATTTTATAAGACATAGCAGAACTCCACGATCTAGAAACGTAATCTGTACAAACTTCCTGGAAAAAGGTGAATTCTAGGTTGTACCAGGTTAGAGAGTGTGGCTGACTAATAGCTCCAATTAGGGGACAAAAACTTTCTCAACTGTTCAAAGTGGATATTTTCCATCTCTCTTCCACCTCTGTGCATTTGTATTTATAAATCGATACCATATAACAGAAACTAAGCTCCTTGAGGGCAGGGACTATTTTATTTGTTTCTATCCCTGAGACTAGTATATTGCCCATGCAGGAACCAAGGGGATTAGAATAGCAAATCTCAGCAGCTAGGTAGTGCAATGGAGTTTGTCCTAGAGTCAGGAAGATGAGTTCAAATCCAGGTTCAGACACTTACTAGCTGTGTCATCCTTGACAAGTCATTTAACTCCATTTGCCTCAGTTTCCTCCTCTGTAAAATGAAGTGGCAAAGGAAATGGTCAACTACTCCAGTATTTTTGCCAAGAAAACCCCAAATGGGTCATGACTGAATAACAACAAAGAATAGTAATAGTGGGAATTGGTTGAATCATACTGACTCCATCTTGGGATGCCATTCTGGAGCTAGCTTATTTCCCTTTCTATTCAATATGGATCTAATCCAGATTCTGTCTTATGAGTAAACTTTATTCAGTTGTGGGAATTGTGAGAGGCCTTTGTTGCATTATTTGAACCTAGAGCTGTGAGGCTGGGAAGCTGGACCACCTCCACTTTTTGTTTAGAGATCCTTCAACTAAGGACTTAGATTGTGTTGATCAGAAACCCAATCAGATCCAAAGGCTGATGCAAGGAGTTTTCTCACAATTATATACCTCAAGCAAAACATATGTCTTCCCTGAAAATTAGCTTTGTACTGGTCAGTTATTATTTCCATATTCCCAAATACATGGGGGAATCTTTTTATGATCCCAGAGAATTGTATTCATTCATTCATTCATCCATCCATTCATTCATTCATTCATTCATCCATTCATTCATCCATTCATTTATTCATTCATTCATTCATTCTCCCCCTCCTAACTTGGAAAGATCCTAATCTTTTCCTCCTTTTAGAAATCAGATTACCTAATTTCATATCCTGGTTAATTTTTAAAATCAATTAGTCTTATTTGAATGATTATTTTCAGTATTTGATATTTATTAATATATTAACTTAAATATTTAATATATAAAAATATCTCCTTGAGTTCAGGATCCAGTGCCAAAACTGAGGAAGGCTCCTGGTCCTGATTTGTTAGACAATTTGGCATGCATTACTTAATAAATTGATATGCCTGGAAACTCAAATTTTTGTTTCCTTACTCATTTCATCTTTCATCCACCACATGACTAATAATAATAATAATAATAAATGCTCTTCAAATTGAATTCAATTGGGCAGTCCTTGCCTAGAACATATTAAATTACTCATATATGGATCTGTTGTCTCCCCATTACGCTGTTGGCTTTCAGAAGATAGGGACAATCACTTTTGCCTTTGTACCACAAGTGCCTAAATTATTGCCTGTACATGGTTCATGCTTGATGAATATTTGTTGATTGATTCTTCCTTCCCATCTCTGTTGGTTAAAATCATCTTCCTTTAAATCCTGGTTCAGGGATCATTTTCTCCTTGAAACATTCCCTGATCCTTGCCCTCCACCTTTTTCAGACTGAAAGAATTCTTTCCCCTCTTCAAATGTTCTTAGAACATTTTACACCGATTCTTCCCTCCCCTTCCCCATTATAGTCTACCTTGTATTGTGCCCATCTATATATCATAATGTCCTTATTGTGATCTAAGCTCTAGAGGGCAGTTTTTATTTCCTAGCCCCCCACCAATGCCTAGCACATGTAGTAGGTGCTTAATTAATTCTCACTCAACTGAACTGCATTTTCCTTGGTATTGAGTCATCTTCCCATGTGAAGGAATTCTTCTTCTTCACTGATTATTATCTTTTCCTTGCAAATTAGAGGGGGAAAGGAGCTGTGTCTTCTGGGTAACTTTTTCAATCAAAGCTAATTGAAAGCAAGAGAAGGACTTAGTAAAATTCCAGTCATGCACTTGGTAGGCTGGCCAAATTGTTCCTCATTCATGATGCTTGATCTCCTATCTTTATGTCAGCTCTTCCCCATGCTGGCGATATTCTCTCTTCTTCCCTTTGCTTTCGTTTTCTCTTCTCTTCTTCCTTTTTTTTCTTCTCTTCTTTTATTTTTTAAAAATCCTTGTTGCCCACCTCAGAGCAAAGTTCCTGGCATACAGTCGAGTATAATAGTAAATAATAGTAGATAACAAATATTTATTGAATTGAACATGGTTCAGCCTTGGGAGTCAGAAGAATCTGCTCATTTCTCCCATTAGATGGTGAGCTCCTTGAAGGCAAGGTCTCTTGTTACTTCTCTTTGAATCTCTAGCACTTAGGAAGGGACCTGGCTTATAGTCAATGATTAATAAATGCTTGTTAATTCATTGATTACTAATGTCAGCCACTTAGTCCATGCCGAGGAAACAAAGAAAAAGCAGTGTTCTACCTTAGATAATTACTCTCTATGTTACCCTGAGTGGCTAGGGACTTCAGTGGATAGAATACTGGGGCTGGCATCAGGAAGACATGAGTTCAAATCTGGACTTAGACACTTATTAGTGTTGCTTCAGTTTCCTTCTCTGTAAAATAAACTGGAGAAGGAAATGGCAAACCACTCTAGTATCTTATCTATGTGACCCCCCTGGACAAGTCACTTAACCTGGTTTCCTCCGTTTCCTCATCTGTAAAATGGGCTAGAGAAGGAAATGGCAAACCACTCTAGTATCTTATCTATGTGACCCCCCCTGGACAAGTCACTTAACCTGGTTTCCTCCGTTTCCTCATCTGTAAAATGGGCTGGAGAAGGAAATGGCAAACCACTCTAGTATCTTATCTATGTGACCTCCCTGAACAAGTCACTTAACCTGGTTTGCCTCTGTTTCCTCATCTGTAAAATGGGCTGGAGAAGGAAATCACAAACTACTCTAGTATCTTATCTATGTGACCCTGGACAAGTCACTTAACCTGGTTTACCTCAATTTCCTCATCTGTAAAATGAGCTGGAGAAGGAAATTGCAATCCACTCTAGTATATTAGCTGTGTGACCCTGCATAAGTCCATTAACCCTGTTTGCCTCAGTTTCTTTCTCTGTAAAATGAGCTGGAGAAGGAAATAGCAAACCACTCCAATCTCTTTGCCACGAAAACCTCAAATGAGGCCATGAAGTCAGTTGTGATTATAGAAACTACTGAAACCAGTGACCTTGGATAAGTCAGTTACCCTTTCTCAGTCTCAGCATTTGTTTTGTTTTTTTAAATAGAGATAACAGTCCATGCAGTGATTTTCTCATAGGTTGTTGTGAAAAAAGAAAGGAGACAGTAGAGATAATGGATGGTCTTTGCAAATATTAAAATAATGTCTAAATGCTAATTATTATTAATAGTTATTTATTGAATATCAGCATAATCACGTACTGAACCTGGAGAGTCATTGTGTCTTTGATGTCTTAATGTAATGAGCAACAATTCTCCTGAAGGACCAGATCCTTTTATTCTTCATTTCTTAAAAGGTACCAACCTTTTCCTTTGACACTATGACTTAGGTAAAAAAAAAATATGGTCTGTGAGCTCCTTGGGAGCAGGGACTGCCTTTTGTCTTTCTTTCTATCTTTAGTTTTCAGCTCAGTTCCTGGCACATAGTAATTCTTTCTTAAAGTCCTTACATTCCATCTTAGAATCTATCCTGTGTGTTGGTTGTAGAGCTCTGTGGAAGAGTAGAAAGGACTAGGCATGGAGGTTAAGTGACTTGACCAAGGTCACTCAGCTTGGAGGTGTCTGAGGGCCAGATTTAAACCCAGAATCTCCTGTATTTAAGCTTGACTCTCTGTCCATTGAATTACTCAGTTGCCCCCAGTAGGTGCCTAATACATGTCTATTGACTGACTAATTGTGTGACTTGTGGGTAGCCATAGAGCCGAGAAGAAAAAACTGGTAATTTTGAGCAATCAGAGATAGCATTTGAATTCCAACACTATTGTTGTAGGCATTGGAGATAGTGAGTTCCCCAACACTAGGAGTGCTAAAAGAAGGCTAGATTACCATTTATTTCAAGTGTCACAGAGAGGACTCCTTCATCAGGTAGGAATTACAGTGGGATGCATTAAATTCTCTTACTAATTTTGGAATTATAGGTTGTCACAGTTAAAATCCTGGTTCTGCTCCATAATAAGTTAATATATTTATAATATCTTATATAATATATTAAATATATAATAATTAAAAATATAATATATTAGATTATAATATAACAAATAAATATTTATAATAATAATTAATAAAAATAAAAGTTACCAAACTTTTTAGTAATCTCCCTGACCCTCAGTTTCTTCATCTACAGAGTGAATTCTGTAGGTTGGACTCCTTGGCCTCTGAATTCCCTTTAAGGTCTATGTCTAGAATTTGAATATCTTTAGGTTGGATGAGATGACTTTTGAGGTCTCCTACAACTCATAGTCTAGGGTTGTTTGATAGTTTGATTGAAAAGGTAGGAAACATAGCAGGGAGTAGGATCATAAAGTTAATACTTAATGGAAATATTTAATATAAAGCTGCTTATTGTAGATTGGGTGGTAGTTGAAAGGAAGGAGGAAAAGGAAACAAGCATTTATTAAGCACCTTCTATGTGCCAATAATTGTGCTAAGCACTTTGCAAATATCTCATTTGATCCTCACAGCAACGCTGGGAGGGAGATGCTGTTATTAAACCCATTTTGCAGTTGAGGAAACTGAGACAAACCGAGAATGACCAGGGGTTACACGGCTAGTAAGTGTCTGAGGCTGGATTTGAATTTAGGTCTTCCCAACTCCAGGTCTCTCATTCTTTTCAACTAGTCACTTTATAGAGCCACCAGAGAGATGAAATTTTTGAAGGCCACTCTGGTAGTAAATGCAGAACTAAGTTTTGAATCTAGGACCCCTGATCTCAAATGTAGCATTATGTCCATTTTTGCCACAGGAGAATGGATACAGCATCCTCTCTTTACCAGATGTCAGTATCTATCCTTAACATTCTCAGTTTCCTTCTTGGTGCCACAAGAATATAAGCTCCAAGAAAATATAATTTGTCAGTGAGGGTCTCTGTCTGTTAAAATTCTCTCAGAGTCTCTCATATTCTCTAATTAAGATGGATTTTCTTTGGGGCTCAGTGACTGTTCCCCGTCCCCCAGCAAGGCTTCTATTCTCATCTTCATTTGATTGGGTGATAGCCAAGTTTACATGAAGCTGGATTCAAAGGATGCTTCCATTCTCCCCCAAGAGAGATTTTTACTGTCTAGAGAAAGCAATTTCACTCTCATTTTAGAGATTATAGCATCTTCCAAAGAGCCCCATGGCCAACCTTTCCCATCCGGCTCCTCCATCTGTTTGTATTTAGATAATGAGTTTTGTGGGGCTCTTCGGGCTTTCTAGTGTCATCTCAAAACCTCCAATTGGTCTTCCTTGAGCCCAGAGATGTGGTCAGGGGCTGGAGGCACAGGAGTGAGGATGTGACTCCCAGATACTCTTGTCCTGAGCTGTACACAGAACACTTTCTTTGTCAAGGAAGGCTAGAAAGGAATCTGATGCTATCCTACTACCTTTTAATAGGAGACTGCCCTATACTATCAGTATTCTTGGGGAAACCTTCCCATTTCTCCAATTTCCCCAATCAACTTCTCCAATTTCTCCAATCAAAATGAAAACCACGTCTATCCCACTATTTCTTTTTTTCCTTCTTAAAATCATAGAATTGAAAGAATCTTCAATGACCTTCTTTGTTTAGTCATTTTCAGTCACATCCCGTTCTTTGTGATCCCATTTGGGATTTTCTTGGCAAAGATGCTAGAGTGGTTTCCCATTTCCTTCTCTAGTTCATTTTACAGATGAGGAAACTGAGGTAAACAGAGTTAAATGATTTGACCAGATTTACACAGTTAGTTTGCCATTGCCTTCTCCAGCTCATGTTACAGATGAGGAAGTTGAGGCAAACAGAATTAAGTGACTTATCCTGGATCATACAGCTAGTTTGCCATTTCCTTCTCCAGCTCATTTTACAGATGAGGAAATAGAGGCAAGCAGAGTTAAGTGACTTGCCTAGGGTCACACAGTTAGTTGGCCATCTCCTTCTTCAGCTCATTTTATAGATGGTGAAATTGTGGCCAGCAGAGTTAAGTGATTTACTCCAGGTCACACAGTTTGCCATTTCCTTCTCCAGCTCATTTTACAGATGAGGAAACTGAGGCAAGCAAGGTTAAGTGCCTTGCCCTGGGTCACACAGATAGTTTGTCATTTCCTTCTTTAGCAGGGTTAAGTGATTTGCCTAGGGTCATACAGCTAGGATGTGCCTGATATCAGAGTTGAACTCAGGAAGTTCAATCTTTTTTGTCTTCATCCACTGCACCACTTAGCTGCCTTAAAAATAAGTTAGTCTAACTTATTTTTTGATAAGGAAACAAGCCTAGGAACAGTAAGTAGTTGGCTCAGGGTCACAACCACTTTTAAAAATAATCCAGGGAATGACAAAAAGCAACTGTTCAACCCACAAGTGGTTTATTCAGTGCTTGTCTTTCCCATTAAAATACAAGCTCCTTGAAGGCAGGAATTGCTTTTACTTTTCTGGCTACCCCCACTGCCTGCTCCATTGTAACATATTTAATAAATACTTTTTGATTGGTTAATTACTAGGAACCAATCACTGTGGTCAATGCTGAGGAAACAAAAAAAAGGCAAAAACAAAACAAAAAACCCTGCCCTCAAGAAGCTTACATTTGAATGTTGCAAACAATATGTTTATGAATTAGGGCATACAGAGGAATTTCTACTTAAATCTATAGGAAATAGGGAGGCAATGGCGTTTGGATTAGAGAAGGGGCAGTGATATCCCAAACCTCCATTTTGGTAAAATCATCTTGGCAGTTGTGTGAAGGATGGATTGGAGAGAGAATAAACTGGAAGTAAACAGGGGGGCTAATTAGGTGGCTATAGACATAGTCTAGGAGAGATGGGCTGAAAATCTGAATTAGGAGGGGCCATCTGAGGGAAGCTAGGTAGTGTAGAGCATAGAGTGTCAGACTTGGAGTCAGAAAGATTCATCTTCCTGGGTTCATATTTGGCCTCAGATATTTATTAGCTGTGTGACCTTGGGTGTGTCACTTAACTCTGCCTCAGTTTCTCCATCTGTAAAATGAACCAGAGAAGGACATGTTTTCATTATCTTTGCCATGAAAACCCCAAATGGGGGTCATGAAAAGTGAGAAATGGGTGAAACTGATGGAAGAAAAGGTGATGGGAGTGAAAGATGTTGAAATAACAAGGTTTGTTAAGTTTGGCATAGGTGAGAGAGAGGAGGCACGGCTACTGAGGTTGTGAGTCTGGGTAAGTAGCAAGATGCTGGTGCCCTTGACAGTAATAAGCACATTTGGAAGAAGAATGAATTTGGGGGTAAAAAAGAATGAAATAATTCAATGAACATATATGCCAATACCGTGATCCCTTTTGGGGTAGGGAGGTTGAATCCATGCTCATTATTTTATACTAGACTGTTTCCTTTGAACAAATAAGGCAAAGTCAAGCAAAACCAATCTAAACATTGGCCATGCCTGAAATTGTATTCTCCATTACTCACCTCTTGTCCACCAATTCTCTGCTGAGAGTTGGGGTCTGGAATATTTCTCTGTGAATCTTCTGAAGTCACGGTATGTCCCAGCATTGGTCAAAGCTCTGAAGTCCCTTTTCCTGACCTTTATTGGTCAAGTCCCTTGCTCTATTTTAAAATTAAATTAAAAATTAAGCTCTAAAATTAATAATAATTATTATCATAATGACTGAAAGCCTCTTTTCCCTCCCTCCCATGTCTCCCCTTTGGAAAAAGAGAAAGGAAAAACAAAACCCATGTAACAAATGAGTAGTCAAACAAAGAATTGATTTCCTTCAGATTATTGTGTTCACGATATAAATCATTCTTCTGACCTGCTTAATTTGTTCTGCCCCAGTACAGTGATGTTCTAGGAAGCTTCTCTTTCACCATTCTTGTGCCATAGACTTCTCACATGTATTTCTTACCTTTACTCTAAAGGACACGCTAGATGGGGTAAAAAAAAAAAAGATGCAGCTTTTATTCTTCATTTTAATTCTTTGGCATTAAAGGTTTCATTAAGCCCATCCACCAGTGTAGGTAGCATCCTCTCTCTGACTTATTCAATGTTCTTGTGAGTAGCTGTGGTTGAGAAATTTATCATCTAATGACCAGCTTAGGGGGCAGCTAGATGACACAATGGAGAGAGTACCAGATTTGGAGTCAGGAAGATTCATCTTCCTGAGTTCAAATCTGACCTCAGACACTAGTTGTGTGATCCTAAGCAAGTCACTTAACTTTGTTGGCCTCAATTTCCTCATCTGTCAAATGGACTGGAGAAGGAAATGGCAAACCAGTTTAACATCTTTGCCAAGAAAACCCTGTTGGCCTCAGTTTCCTCATCTGTCAAATAAGCTGGAGAAAGAAATGGCAAACCAGTCCAGTATCTTTGCCAAGAAAACCCTGTTGACCTCAATTTCCTCATTTGTCAAATAGACTGGAGAAGGAAATGGCAAACCAGTTTAACATCTTTGCCAAGAAAACCCTGTTGGCCTCAGTTTCCTCATCTGTCAAATAAGCTGGAGAAAGAAATGGCAAACCAGTTTAATATCTTTGCCAAGAAAACCCTGTTGGCCTCAGTTTCCTCATCTGTCAAATAAGCTGGAGAAAGAAATGGCAAACCAGTCCAGTATCTTTGCCAAGAAAACCCCAAATGGAGTCACAAAGGATTGGACATGACTGAAAAAAAACCTACTGAATAACAAAAAAATGGCAGGCTTTGGGGCATGTACATCTTAAAATTCTGGTTCTTGTAGGAGAGGATTACAGTTTATTTGTGAGCTTACACTTGAAGCCTTCCCAGTTTAGCATAGGGGATGCTAGAGCTTATGTCCTACCTTCAAGAACAGAGTCACTTTCATGATGCTTAGGACTTCAGTGTTTAGGACTTCAGTGGAAAATAGTTCAACAAGATATAGGGGAGAAGAGGACTAGAATTGGGGGCAGGAAAACCCATGTTTGAATCCTGTCTCAGACTAGGGCAGGTCACTGAACCTGAGTCGGCTTCCTCATTTGGAAAGGGGGAAAGGGTAAGGAAGAGAATAAACACTTATATAGCACCTACTATGTGCCAGATGGTATCCTGAGCTTACCAATATTATCTCATTTGGTCCTCAGAACAAACCTGCAAGGTAGGTACTACTTTTATCCCCATTTTACAGTTGGGAAAACAAAGGTAAAGGAAGCTTCAATGACTTGTTCAGGGTCCCACAGCTAGAAAGTATCTTTGACTGGATTTGAACTCAGATTTTCCTGATTCTTGGTCCATTGCTCTATCCATGGTGCCAGTATCTGGGGGAGAGGAGAAGAAATCTCTATCTCACAATATTGTGAGTTCAAAATGAGATAATATTTGCATAGTTCTCAGTAAACTTTAAAATACCAAGGAGATATTAGCTATTTTTAACATTATTATTCTATTTATCATCTTTTTTTTTTTGAGGAATCTCAGATAAAATCGATGAAAGAACAAGTTACTATCCTACTACTATTCTTTTCTGTTTAAAGCTCTGTGTCTTTGTATCTCCAAGCACATAGTAGGTGCTTTATATGGTTGACACATAGTAGGTGATTAATAAATGCTAGTTGACCCCATGTGGACTGTGGGCATGGATGAATGAGATTACTGCATTTTTTAGTTGAATAAATGTATTGGGTTATGTGAACTCTTTGGAAGACTGACTGAAGGCATTCATCTTTTTTTTAACTCTTATTTTCTATTTTGGAATCAATACAGAGCATTAAGTCTATAAAAAAAACTTAGTGATCATTTAGTTCAATCCTCTCATTTTACAAATAGGGGAACTGAGGTTTGCAGGCAAATGACTTGGTCAGGATCTCTTAGTTTATGATGACAATGGAACTAGAATTTTGGTCCAGGACATTCTTTCCATTGCTCTTCTCCTTTATAGCTGTCTCTTTTAATAAGGATGTTGTTGACACCTCTACCTTTCTTGACTCCTAGGAAGGTAGAGAGGTTAAGGGTAGAGATTTCTCAGTTTAATAATAACCATACCTAGCATTTATAGTGTTTTAAGGTTTGCAAAATGCTTGACAAATATATCTCCTCTGAGATAAAATCCTCACGACAATCCTGGGAGTTAGATGCTGTTATTACCCCCATTTATAGGCAATAAACCTTGAGGCAAACAGAGGTTAAATCATTTACCCAGGATGACACAGCTTTAGGACCATCCCTTTGGTAAGTGCATGGAGGTTGTTTTTGAGAGAGGAGAACTTTGAGCCAAAAAGGAGAACAGATCACTATCTAGAAAAGAGGTGATAAGGGCTGCTGAGGTCCTTTCTAGTCCTGAGATTCTTCTGTTGTTCAATCATTTCAGTTGTGTCCAACTCTTGGTGATCCCATTTGGGATTTTCTTGACAAAGACATTAGAGTGGTTTCCCTTTCCTTTTCCAGCTCATTTTACAGATGAGAAAACTGAGGCAAACAGGGTTAGGTGACTTGCCCAGGGTCACACAGCTAGTTTGCCCATTCCTTCTCTAGATCATTTTATAGATGAGAAAACTGAGGCAAATGGGGTTAAGTGATTTATCTAGGATCACACAGCTAGTTTGCCCATTCCTTCTCTAGATCATTTTATAGATGAGAAAACTGAGGCAAATGGGGTTAAGTGATTTATCTAGGATCACACAGCTAGTTTGCCTATCCTTCTCTAGATCATTTTATAGATGAGAAAACTGAGGCAAATGGGGTTAAGTGATTTATCTAGGATCACACAGTTAGTTTGCCATTTCCCTTTCTAGTTCATTTTATAGATGAGAAAACTGAGGCAAATGGGGTTAAGTGATTTATCTAGGATCACACAGCTAGTTTGCCATTTCCCTTTCTAGTTCATTTTATAGATGAGAAAACTGAGGCAAACTCAATTAAGTGACTTTCCCAGGGTCACATAATTAGTACATATCTGAGTCCAGATTAGAACTCGGGAAGATGACTCTTTCTTATTTCAAGTTCAGAGTTTGAGCAGTTGTGTCCTCTGAGATACTTCTACCTTTTTGCTTTCCCTTGCCTTACCTGAATTTCCTCTTGTGGTTAGAGGACCTTCAGTGAAAAAAACTTTCAGTGCAGTTTATGCCCTGAGGTGAAGGAATGAACTTTTTGCAAGTACCACATTTAAATATCTATTTATGGAAAAGGAAAAATGTTAGGGTCTTATCCTGTTAAGTTCCTTCCTTTGATCCTTTGACTTATTTTTGGAGGATAAAAGAGATATTTAAGGAGAAGCCCTTTCCTGGCTTCTGCCTCCTTCAGCAAGGCCTTTTGGATTCCTGAGAGTGTCCCATTTTTATGACAAAGCATTGAGAATTATGCCCTTTTCATTCATTCATGGTAGCAAGAAGTCAGGAGGTTGGGAGCAGGGACCAGTTTGAGTGTTGAAGTACTCAACCCAAGAGATGGGGACTATTCTGATGTCCACTGGATTCTACCAGAACTATTTCATTCCATTCAGTACAAAGCCCTGGGCTGGAAATTGGGGATATGAATGGCATCAGCTATTGACCAACCAAACCAAAAGGTCCTGCCTTCAGTGAGGTTATATTCATGCTGTCTGTGCTCTACTACCATCTTCATCTTGCTCTTTCTTACATAGGACACTTCATCTCTCTCCTTTGCATCAACTGTCTGTAATAGCTGGAAGCTACTCCTTGTTCACGTCTGCCTCTTAGAATCTCTAATTTCCCTTTAAATGAAGCATTTCCTGATCCCTCTACCCATCAGTGCTGGCCCTTACCAAAAATGTTGTATATGCATACATACCCTATCCCCTCCCCTCCTCTTCCTCCTCCTCCTTTTTGTTCTTCTTCTTGTTCTCCCTCTCTCTGTGTTGCTCTCTCTTTGTCTCTGTCTGTCTGTCTATCTCTTTCTGTTTGTCTCTCTCTGTCTTTCTGTCTTTGTCTCTCTCTCTCTTTCTTCCTCCCTCCCTCCCTCCCCCTCTCTATCTCTGTCTCTCTCTCTCTCCCTCTCCCTTTCTCTGTCTCTGTCTCTGTCTCCCTGTCTCTCTCTATCTCTTTCTCTCTGTCTCTCTCTTCCTCTCTCCCTCCCCCCTCTCCCTCTCTATTTCTCTGTCTCTCTCTGTCTCTGTCTCTGTCTCTCTTTCTCTCTCTCTTTCTATCTCTCTCTCTCTCTCTCTCTCTCTCTCTCTCTCTCTCTCTCTTTCTCTGTCTCTGTCGCTGTCTCTCTCTTTCTGTCTCTCTCTTCCTCTCTCCCTCCCCCCTCTCCCTCTCTCTCTCTGTCTCTCTCTATCTCTCTCTGTCTCTGTCTCCCTCCCTCTCTCTTTCTGTCTCTATCTCTCCCTCTGTCCCTCTCTTTCTCCATGTTGTCACCACTGATAGATGGCAAGCTTCTTGATGGCAAGGATTATCGCATTTTAATAATGGGGCAGGATGTATACTTTGGAGTCAGGGTATTAAAGGCTTTGCTCTGCAAAGGAGAAGAGTTTGTATTTATTCCTAGAGATAATAGAGAGCCACTGGGGATTCTTGACCAGAAGAGTGACAAGCTAGCTAGGAGGCTTGTGCTTTAGCGCTATCTCTTTGGTAACTGCATGGAGGCTGGATTTGGGAGAAGAGAAGCTTGATTGAGGGAAACCACAAAGGAGACTGTTCCACTCATCCAGGAAAACAGCAATGAGGGGCTGACTGAGGATGTGTGTTGTACCAGAAGACCTCTGGGGTCCTTTCCAACCCAACAATTGTCCTCCCTGTTCTCCCGCCCTTGGCTGAATTTCCTCTTGTTGTCAGACAAACTGGGTTCGACTCCGAGCATCTGCAGAGCCCAGTATGTTCATGCCTGTTTCTCAAGCATCATCAATAACAGCAGCTAGTGTTTATATAGGGCTCTACATGTGTTGTCTCCCTTGATATTCCCAATAAGCCTGGGAGGTAGGTTTTTATTTCCCTCCTTTTACGGGTGAAAAAACTGAGACTTGGAGAGGTTCAATAAGTTGTCCAGTGTTATAGACAAGGCAGACGTGCCCATCCAGCCTCTCACCGAAGACCTCCAAAATGAGGACTGCGCTTTGCACCTATTACTTCTTCCTGATCAAGGGGAGGTCACTGCTGTAGTTGTCATAATAAATTAAACTTGCATATATGTATATATACACATATATGCTGCTTTAAGTTTTGCAAAACATATTAAACATAAAACCTCATTTGATCATCACCATAATCCTGGGAAAGATCCTATTTTAAAGATGAGAATTACAGATGTTCAGTGACTTGCCTGAGGTCATCCAGCTAGCAAATGTCTCAGGGAGAGGCTCTGCATCCAGAAAGAAACTATCATAAAAATCAGGAAAGCCCGGAGGGACGAGAAGGAAGTAATATGCAGGTGCCACCAATACAAGGGCAGAAGAAACTTTTCTTTCTGTGCCAGCTTTATACTACCTGCTGAGTGTTGACTCCCCAGAGCCAAGAGATGTTGAGGAGAGTCAACGAGAGATCAGAAGTCCAAGGATGAACTTCATCTTTGAAGGCAGAGATGCTGATCACTGGTGGCAACTCCTAAAAATATAATTTATTTTTATTTTTTAAAAATCCTTACTTTCTGTCTTAGAATCAGTGCTCTGTATCAATTCTAAGGCAGAAGAGCAAAGAGTGGTAAGGGCTAGGTAGTGGGGATGAAGTGACTTGCCCAAAATCACCCAGCTAGGAAGTATCTGAGGTCAGATTTGAACCCAGGACCTCCCATCTCTAGGCTTGGTTGTCAATCCATGGAGCCACCACTCTGCCCTGCAGAAAATATAATTGATACCTTTGGGGAAGGGCCCTTCCTCCATCAGCTGAAACCAACTTAGCAGATCAGATAGAGGCCATTTAGACCAATCTGTAGAGAGATAACAGCTTCAGCACTGATGAATATCCATGAGGGCAGCCCCCGATTCCCAAGTGATTCTGCCAGCTCCTTCTGGAAGCAGATGAATTTATAAGATGCTCTTTGTGCATGCAACCCACCATGTTTCTAGGAGGTATTGCTAGTCAGTTCCTGGTTAGGCTGCAGAAGGCTAGTTGATGCTTCAGTGTGTGGCTTCATTTCCCTGCCTGGCAAAGATTCAGCAGCCATTAGGCAGGAAAACATATGTACCCATATTCTTCTTGTTTGCTCTCTTTAGGAGTGATCATCCATAGGGGATCTATATTATTTCTTGAAAAAATTGACGAATAAGGGAAATAATGTGATTATTATAACCAAGGAATAATGTTCTAAATTGACTAAATAAATAATTTTTTAAAAATTGATGAATATACTTTGAATTTATGTATTTTTATTTTTAAAAAATATCCTTCTTCACTCTTTTCTCCTGCAAGGCATTCTTTGTAACAAAGAACTATAAAAGAGGAGAAATAAAACTTTAGCAAAACTGACTAACACATCAGATAACACATGCAATAACCCACACCTCTGGTCTCCTAGCTCTGCCAGGAAGGGAGGCTCCAACATTTTCTCATCTCTTCTTTGGGGCTGAGGTTGGTCATTGTAATTACAAATGATTTATGTATATATTATATATTACATATGTAATATGCAATATAGTTTTCTTAGTTCTGATCACTTCAGTTTCATCAGGGAGGTCCTGGGGAAGGAAATTCCTTCTATAAACACAGACCTGCAATCTAGAGAGCTGCCCCAGACTGGAGTTGTGACTGGTCTAGGGTCACACAGCTGGTATGTGTCAAAGGCTAGACTTGACATCCCATTGCCTCTTATACGTGTTCTATCCCCCCCTTTTTAACCCTCATTTTTACAATACAATACTTACAATAATGTTAGCCAGTCCATCTTTTTTTTAACCTTTACTTTCCATCTTGGAATCAATACTAAATATTGGTTTCAAGGCAGAAGAGCAATAAGGACTAGGCAATGGGGGGGTAATTGACTTTCCTGGGGTCACAACTAGGAAATGTCTTCGGTCAGATTTGAACCCAGACCCCCTATCTCTAGACTTGGCTCTCTATCTACTGAGCCATCTATCTGCCCCCTGTTCTGTCGCTTCTCATAGAGGGAAAGGATTGTGTCTGGTGTCATTTTTTATATTCCCAGCACTTGGCTGTAAAGAATTCAGCCTCAGCTTCCTCAGGATGAGCCTTTCTAGACTTTAACTGGTGTGGTCCTCAGATGTCAGATTTGGTCTATGATTGGGACTGTTGTGCAGACAGCAGGTTAATAAATAAAGACTTTGTATGTATGACTTTGGGCTAGTGAGTAAACTTTATAGAAAAGTCTTCTTTTTTATTAATGGAGAGGCTGACTAGTTAATCTCAGTGGTTATTTCCAACCTTAAGTCCTAGGATCCTATGAGAATGTTTATTGAATTAAATTCAGCTCCCTCTGCTTCCCAACCTCCATCCTTAGTAGAAGTGAGGCTGAGTATTCCCATTAAGTAGAAGAATGACTTACGCCAGGGCTGTAGGATCAATTATTGAAATACGTTAGGAAAATATTCAGTACAAGGCACTGGGTATGTGTGTGTATATATATATGTATGTATATATATATATATATATGTGGCTTGTACTTAATATATATGCCTTGAACTTAATATTGTATATTATATAATATATACTATATGATATATTTTATATTATTTTATATTTTGTATATAATATATTATACAAATAAATTATAACAAAATACATATTTAAAAATATAAAATTTTTGAAACTCTATTATATATTATATATAAAATAATATATATTATAATGTACATATATACACCCAGTGCCTTGTACTAAATATTTTCATAACTTATTTCATTTATATATAATATTTGTTATTTATTTTATTTTTATTTATATTATTTTATATTTATACACACACACACATACATGAGAGACAGTCCCTGCCCTCAAAGAGCTTCTGGGAGAAAAGTAACACATACATAGATAAGTAAAGGTGTTTTTTTTTAACAAAATAAACACAAGATGATTTTGGAGCCTTGTACTGAATATTTTCATAACTTATTCAATAATATATAATATTTGTTATGTATTTTATATTTATTTATATTATTTTATATTTATACACACACATACATGAGAGACAGTCCTTGCCCTCAAAGAGCTTCTGGGAGAAAAGTAACACATACACAGATAAGTAAAGGTATTTTTTTTAAACAAAATAAACACAAGATGATTTTGGAGCCTTGTACTGAATATTTTCATAACTTATTCAATAATATATAATATTTGTTATGTATTTTATATTTATTCATATCATTTATATTTATGTTTATTATTTACTTATTATTAAATTAGTATTTATATTATTTTATATTTACACACACACACACACACACACACACACACACACAAGAGACAGTCCCTGCCCTCAAAGGGCTTCTGGGGGAAAAGGGGAAAAGTAACACATCCATAGATAAGTAAAGGTTTTTTTTTTAATAAACACAGGATGATGTTGGAGCACACTGACTGTTGGGGGGAACCAAGAGGGCTTCTTGAAGGAGGTGTTTGTCCTTAGCTTTGAAAGGAGGTGGAGTTCTTGAGAGACATTCCAGGCATGGGAGTAGGGGGAGGCAGGCGCTACAAAGTCATGTACGGGGAACAGCAAGTAGCCTAGTTTGGCTGAAGGATAGAGTTTGTGACAGAGAGTGATGGGCAAAAGCCTGGAAAGGGAAACTGGAGCCAGATTGTGAAGGGATGAAAGTGCCAAATAGAGAAATGTGTACATTTTTCTAGTGGTAATAGATAGTCACTGAATCTTCCCTTTATTTTGTGGCTGAAGATTGCATCACTGATGTTGGCCAGCTAGCTTGCAGATGTGTGTTATTGGCAAGAAATAGAATGTGTGTGTATGTGTTGGGGGTGGGTGTGATGGCTCAGTGTCACAGCTACTATTGAAGAATTAACTCAAAGGTTTTTCCCATGTGGGGAATATTGAGTTGTTAGGAGGAAGTTTGAAACAAATTCCCCATAGCTGAGGTTTTCTACATAATACTCAGAAAGATAGTTTATGTATTTGATGACATTCAGGACTAAAACTTAGAATCAAATCAAATAAGATGAAGCTTAAGAGAGATAAATGTAAAGTCTTATACTTGGGGGTCAAACAATCAACAGCAGAAGTACTAAATTAAAGAATAACAACAGCACTTGTAAGATGGAACATTGTGTAAGAGGAACAACTAACAAGCTGATTGGAAGGAAGGGAGAGTACATGATGAGAAAGAATGTGAAATAAGACTAGAATATTAGATAGGAGCCAGATTCTGGAGGAGAGAATAGCCTACATGGCTTCTGAATCCTGGAGGATAAGCAAGGGACTAAAGCCATGATATAAGGCATCAAGGGATCTGATCCATGCCTTCTACTATTGCAAGTGATTTGTATATTTTGGGAAAAGATTTGCCTTTATAGCAATCTTGCTTTCATTCGGGAAGGGGGTGTCCATGGCCTTAGGATGGTAAAATAGCATAATTCTGGGTGCCTCAAACAATTTTGGGGGCAGGGATAAAAGATAAGATGCACTACTTGAATATTGAACCTAATATGCAGAGTTTGCCCTGCTAACAATGTCAAGTTTTTTTTTCTATTCTAAAGGGATTCTCTTTTTAATTTGGAAAATTTTATTTAATTAATTAGTTTAGAATATTTTTCCATGGTTACAAGATTCATGTTCTTTCCCTCCCTTCTCCAACCCCCCTCCTGTAGCTGACAAACAATTGCACTGGGATTTACATGTGTCATTGATCGAGATCTATTTCTGTATTATTAATATTTGCACCAGGGTTCCAAAGGGATGCTAAACCATAGGGTTGGGAGACCATTAGGTCTCTGAAGGAAGGAGGTATCAGAGAGGGAGAATCATGTTGATTATTTTTGAATTATGTTTATGAATCTGTTATTTGGTTTTGTATTTTTTTGTGATTAAAAGTTATATAATGACTAATTTATCATTGTTTATCATTGTTCTTTGGAGGGCAGGTAGGTGACCAGAAGTGGACAGAGAGATAAGGGAAAACACCTGAGTTCAAATTTGGCTTCTGGACAAGTTGTTTAACCCTGTCTACCTCAGTTTCCTCCTCTGTAAGATGAGCTGGAGAAGGAAACATCAGACTACTCCAAGTACCTCTGGCTAAGAAAACCCCAAATGGGGTTACAAAGAGTTAGAAAAAATAGAAGAACAATAACCTAGAGGGCATGTATAGAATCTGGGGACTCTGTGATTAACCTCTGTTAGGGAAGGACCTCCAGATTTTGGAGTATTAAGGATTGACCAAAGGAATGGTGGATGTTTAGTGTGAAAAAGAAGACTTGAGTGATCCTGATAATTATTTTCAAAGCACTCTCATGGAGAAAAGGGGTTAGATAAAAGGCAAGAGTAAAGAAAAGTGTTGGAAGGTGTAAAGAGGCAGATTTAACTTGATGTTAAATGAATAACAATTATGAAAAATCACTAACAGTTAGAACTGACCCTAAGTGGAATAAGCTGGCTTGAGGGTGATGAGTCTAGAGGAGAACTTGTCAAGTGTTGGATGCCCCTTCTTATTCTGAGATCGTGATTCCTACTATAAATTCCCACTATAAAAGGATCTCTTGCTAGGGTCTTTATAATGCCAGTTTTACCACATGAAATCCAAACATACCCTATAAAGTCCTATTCTTTTATGACTAAGGAATAATTTTCTTTGGAGTTTATAAGTCCAGCGATGGTACCTCAGAAACAAAACAGTAATTCATAATACTAACTTTTCTCCAGGAGGTAAACAGAAAGAATCCTTGGGCTGAGGCACTTTTGTAGAAGCTGGGTGACCCTGAATAAGTCCTTTAACCTCTGTGAGCCTTAGTTTTCTCAGCTGTAAAATGAGTAGTATTAGACACAATAGCCTCTAACATACTGTCTACCTGTAAATCTATAATCCTAGGAGAGTTGAAAAGGACCTTAGAGGCCATCTAGTTTTACCCTTTCATTTTATAACAGTTGGGTGGCTAAGTGGATAGAGAGCCTAGCCTAGAGATGGGAGGTCCTGGGTTCAAATTTGACCTCAGACGCTTCCAAGCTGTGTGACCCTGGACAAGTCATTTATCCCCCATTGCCTAGTTCTTACCAATATTTTGCCTTGGAACCAACACACAGTATGGATTCTAAGAAGGGTTAAAAATGAAACAAATTGAAAAAGCAAAATTATTTTCCTGAAATCACATTAGAGGGTGACCTAAGATGAGAAGCTGTATCTTGGGTTCTGAGTTCAATGTTCTTTCCATTATACTGGGCTCCTTCAAGTCATGAATAAAGCTTGGGAAAGAACAAGCTGTGACAAATGTGAGTGTCTTCAGGGAGCTGCTCCCCCAGTCCTTCATTGATGAGGGATTCCTCTGTTTCTGCTTGATCTAGGAAAGCAGAAGTAGGAATGGGGTGGGGAGAAGTTACAGGGAGGCATGTTGAGGCTTGGCATAAGGAAAAACAGCAACATAAAATTTTCTAATGCAGAACTATTCTAAAACTGGAATACTTTGCCTCACGACGTAGAGGGTTACCCCTTAATTTGACAAACATCCACTAGGTGGTCAGCTAGGTGGCACAGTGGATAGTGCACTGGGTTTGGAATCAGGAAGACATCTTCATGAGTTCAAATCCATCCTCAGACACTTAATAGCTGTGTGTCCCTGGGAAAGTCACCTTACCCTGTTGGCCTCAGTTTCTTCATCTATCAAATGAGTCAGAGAAGGAAATGGAAAACTAGTTTTCTGACCTTGGTGAAGCCACTTCTTTTACCCTGTTGGCCTCAGTTTCCTCATCTGTCAAATGAGCCAGAGAAGGAAATGGCAAATTATTTTCATAATCTTGGCCAAGTCACATTACCCTGTTGGCCTCAGTTTCCTCATCTGTCAAATGAGCCAGAGAAGAAAACGGCAAACTAGTTTTGTGACCTTGGCCAAGTCACTTCTTTTACCCTGTTGGCCTCAGTTTCCTCATCTGTCAAATGAGCCAGAGAAGGAAATGGCAAATTATTTTCATAACCTTGGCCAAGTCACCTTACCCTGTTGGCCTCAGTTTCCTCATCTGTCAAATGAGCCAAAGAAGGAAATGGCAAACTAGTTTTGTGACCTTGGCCAAGTCACTTCTTTTACCCTGTTGGCTTCAGTTTCCTCATCTATCAAATGAGCCAGAGAAGGAAATGGCAAACTAGTTTTGTGACCTTGGCCAAGTCACTTCTTTTACCCTGTTGGCCTCAGTTTCCTCATCTGTCAAATGAGCCGGAGAAGGAAATGGCCAACCATGTCAGTATCTCTGCCAAGAATACTCCAAATGGGGTCACAAAGATCCAGAAATGACTAAAACAACTGAACAGCCATAATAACATCACCTCTTGGTGTGGCTATGAAGATCAAATGACATAATATATGTAAGGGGCTTTGTAAACCTTAAAACTATATAAAATACTAGATATTACTATTATTGTTATTTTTAATATTATATAAATTATATAATATATATGTTATATATATATTATATAATATTATATAAAATAAAATATAAAATAAGGAGGTTGAGCTCTAACCCTTAAAGGTCCCTTCCAGCTCTAGATCTATGATCTTACGAGATACAAATTACATTCAATTACATTCTCTGAAATCCCTTCCATCTTTAAACCTGTGACACTATAAGATACTCATTACACTAGGTAGCCTCCAGCTTCTTCTCTGACTCCAAATCTCTGCATCTAGGATGGAAGGATTGGATTGGATGGTATTGGCAGGTGCTTCCTTCTTGGAGATTCCCCATTTCCATGATTTCTGGGTCATATGAAAGTCTTTACTCATTTGAAACATTATTAGGGTCACCCTGCTTACTTGAATATATCTTAGCTCTGGGTCTTCACCCAAGAATTCTTTCCATTTGCCTCCTAGAGAGAAGTTAAACTCACGAATTACTGTTTTATCTGATTCTTAGGATCCTCTGCAATGGGAACATTATTTTCTGACAGAAGAGAGAAAAATTCTAAATGCCTCCAATAAGTGACCATCAGCCCCCAACTAGCACAGGATGAGAAAAAGCTAGGAAGCTAAGAAATAATCTGCCTTTCCCCCCATGATTTTTTTGAGAAGGGGAGCAAGGAGCCAAGTAGAATGGGTTCTAGGTGAATGAACCTGGTTTAATACTGTGCGAGGCATTTTGAGAACAGAAGTAGCTGCCTGCTCTGGGGAAGCAGGTCATACTTTTATGTTCTGCCTGGTCATTTAGAGGTGGGGGGTGAGGGAGGCAGCTGGCTTTGGGGGCCTGTCATGTCTTTTTTTCTTTTATAGTCAAGAAATCTATTTATTTAATTAAATTTCCTTTGAGTTTGTTTTTCCCCTTGAGTTAATTTTTCTCTTCTGTTTTCTTTCTTTTGTGAGACATGTTAAGTCCCAAACTAACTCATCAATAATAATGATGACATTAATGATGATGATAATAATAATAATGAGAAAGGAAATCAGACCAAATCAGACCCAAACAGCAACGTGGTACCGGTTGTTTTTTCTGAATGTCATGGCCTCAGTGAACTGTCTGGAAGTCCGTCCCTAGTCCTTATCCCAAATTGGACCCCTTTTGTTCCTGCCTCTATGTCTAAAAGCTCTGAGGCTGATAAAGGATTAGGGGAAGAACCCATGACCCTTTCTAATATTTCTGGAAATGGTTGTATGGGAATTTATTTATAGTTGCCTTCCCATGTCAGCCTGGTCCATTTTGGGGGAAGATTAAAGAGTCACACCATCAGGGGTAGCTAGGTAGCCCCATGGATAGAGAGTCAGACCTGGAGATGAGGAGCCCTGGGTTCAAATTTGACTTCAGACACTTCCTAGCTATATGATCCTGGTATTGATTTTAAGAGAGGATGACACAGCTGGTTTCTGTAGTAGTGATTCCAAGACAGAAGATAAGGTTAAAAAAAAAACAAAAAAGAATCATGGAACAATAAATAGGGTGACTAAAACAATAAATACCAATAAATCATAGAGTAGCTAAGCAACTAGGTAGAAGAGTGTGTAGAGCACTGGGTCTGGGGTTAGTATTCTATTTCTTCTTCTGTTAATCTAGGCAATTTATATTTTTGTAAATATTTATCCCTATCACCGAGAGTGTCATATTTATTGCCATATAATTGGGCAAAATGGTTTTTAAAGATTACCTTAATTTCCTCTTCATTAGAGGTGAGGTTCCCCTTTTCATTTTGATACTGTCAATTTGGTTTTCTCTTTTCTTTTTAAAATTAGATTGTCCAGTACTTTGTCTATTTTATTTGTTTTTTTTTCAAAATACTGACTTCTAGTTTTATTTATTAATGCAATAATTATTTTACTTTTGATTTTATTAATTTCTCCTTTAATTTTTAGGATCTCTAATTTAGTTTGGGTCTGGGGTTAGAAAGACCTGAGTTCACATCTTGGTCCCCCACCTAACTCCAAAATAAATATTTGCATTTGAATTCAGTCCTGGGCACCATGTTATCTCTCTCATTCTTTTCCTAGTTCTCCCCCCTGGAACCAAGCAAAACAAGGCTAATCCATCTTTCGCTTGACAAGTCTTCTAAAGGCTTAAAGTCAGCTAGCATTCCAACTCTCTTCTCCCTCTAATCTTTTCTTTTCCAAGCTAAACATTTCCTTCAGCTGATGATCCTTGGCAGGGACTAAAGGCTTCTCACCATCCTAGTTGCCCTCCTCTATATGCCCTAATTCAGTTTATCAGTGCTCTTCCTAAAACATGGTGCCCAGAACTGAATTCAGTACCCTAAAATCAGAGGTGATCAAGATGAATCTTTTTAATTTCCCTATCACTACATGGACCTCATCCCCTATTCCTACCTCATAGATTTTTTAATATTGTCCTCCATTTGAGGAGGTAGAGATGGAGAAAACACAGGATTTAGAGTAAGAAGAAATGGGTTAGAATCCATCCTTTTCTGCTTGCTACCTGTGTAACCTGGGAAGTCATTTCATGTATATGAGACTCAGTTTCCCCAACCATAAACATAAAGAATTGGGCCAGGTGGACTAGTAACTAGGGAGGTGGAGTGAGTGGGATGAGTCAACAATTATAGCTGTGGCATTCTGGTAGCTATTGCCCTCCCCACCTTGGGTTTTTGGAAATGATTTTCTTTTCACATCACTTTCAAAGTAATTTCAGGAGGCAACTAGGTGGCTCAGTAGATTGAGAGCCAGACTAGAGAGGTGAAGTCCTGGGTTCAAATCTGGACTCAGACATTTACCAACTATGTAACCCTGGGCAATTCACTTAACCCCAATTGCCTGGCCTTTACTTCTCTGTCTCAGGATCAATATACAATATTGATTCTAAGACAGAGGGCAAGTGATTTCAGTTCTATCTAATTGACTTGGTTGGGTTTCCCCTAATTGAGGAAGCTTAGAAGTCTGGGGGGGGGACTGGGGAAAGGATACCTGTGAAGGGCTGTTCTGTGGGTGAGGGGTTCCTTTTCTTCTGCTTGGCCCCAGAAGGCAGAACCAGGAGTAAAGGGTGAAAGCTAGAGAGGGGTCATTTCAGGCTGGATAGCAGGAGAACACTGCCTAAGAGTGGGAGCTGTCCAAAAGTAGGACAGTGACTTCCAAGGATGGGTGGGAGTGGCTCTCCTTTACTGGCAGTTCTCAAGCAGAGCCTGGCAAATCCCTTGTTTGGGACCCAGTTAAAGAGATTCCTGTTCAGCTCTGCATAGGATGAGATAACTCTGAGGTCCCTTCCAAATGAGGTTTTTTCCCCAGCTTCTACATTCTAAGATTTTAAATCATTTAACTTCTCTCACCTTTTGTTCCATTAACTCCAAAATGGGGTTAATAATACCCTTTGTAACTGTCTCACAGTAGGATTAGAAAGAGAATAGAAGATAATGGCTCAGGCTGAGCTTTCAAACAATTAAATATTCTAGATATACAGTCAAATGCAAAGTAGTTGTCCTTCTGATTTGATCTTAACCTATTAGTTCATTCTGGGAGGGAGTAAAAAGTCCTTTGCTGAATGAGATCCACAATTTATTTCCAATGATAGTCCTTTAGGTAGTTGCCTGGGAATGCTAAAAGGTTAAGTGATTTTGCCAATCACACAGTCTGCATATACCCAAGTAGGTCTTCCAGACTTTAAGGCTGACCCTCTCTCCATCCATCCCTCCTGCTTCTCCAGCTTCATTATTACCATCATCATTATCATCATTACTGTTGTTGGTCAATAAGCATTTATTAAACACTCACTATAACATGCGATATATGATATTATGTGGCATAATGATATTTGTAGAGTTTAGCCCAGTGGTAGGTGCTTAATAAGTGCTCATTCCCTTCTCTTTTCCAGTGATCTGGGGCTAAAAGGATCTCAGCCCTTGAGCAGCTCACCACCTAATAGAGGAGACAGAATGTAAATAATTATGTAGACATAAACTCTATACAAGATAAATTGGAAATAACAGAAGGAAGGTTTTAGAATTAAGGGAGATCAAAGAAGATTTTCTATAATAGTAGGTGGTATTTTAACTGGGACATGAAGAAAGCCAGAGAGACCAAGAGATAGGAATGAGAAGAGACAGCGCTCTCGGATAGTATGCTGAGCTTAGCATCAGAAAGACTTGGAATTGAATTCTACTTTTCACACTTGCTAGCTGTGTGACTCTGGGCAAGCCAGTTTCATTTTTCTGCCTCAGTTTCCTCATCTGTAAAATGAGGATCATAATAGCATCTACCTCTACTATGCTATGATTAACTCCTTTGAAACTCAGTTTTCCCATCTGTAAAATGGGATTTATAATTTATACCTCTGATATTTATTCAGCAGGACAGTTGTGAGGCTCATCTGTTAAGTGAAGGTTTTGGATACAGTCTCCAAGATCCTTTCCAACTCTAGGTCTATGCTATGATTTCATGAACCCAATTCTTCCTGACTCTAGTTCAGTGCTTTCTCTACTATGCTATGGTTAACTCCTCTGAACTTCAGTTTGTCCATCTGTAAAATGGCACTTATAATCACAACTATGGTATTTATTATGGTATTATGGCAGTTGTGAGGCTCAAATGAGATCATGCACTGTAGCTAGGAATATAAAGACACAGAGATTGCTAGGAGAAGTAGCAGCATTAAATGCATAAATTAATTCAGAATTGGAAAGAACTGGAGAGATACTCTGGTCCAGGGGTTCTTCAGTTAGAGGTTAAGAAAAGATTGCTGGAAAAGGCTGGGAATGTTTAACTGGAGAAAAGAAGACCCAGGGCAGAGGGTTGATAACTGTCTTCATTAATTTGAAGGACTGTTCTTGAAGAAAAAACAACTTAGGGAAATAGATGAGACTATTTCTCTTGACCAGAGAGGGTCAAACTTAAAGCACAGAATGGAAGCTGTCAGTAGGCAAATTTAGGCACACTTTCAGGCAAATTCTTTTTAAAAACCCTTAAATATAATACTTAAAATACTTTAAAAAAGTGGAACAGGTTGCCTTGGGAGATGATGTAGCTCCATCCCTTGGAGGTCTCTAAGCAGAGGCTGGCCAAAAAAGTTGCCAAATACATTGTACACACCATTTTTTTTCATTGTCCCCTGAGGTGCTTTCCAGCACAGGGGTGCTAGGATTGCACAATTTGCTGTGATGCCTCCTAACTTTGCAATTCTCTGATGCTCATTCACTTAACTTCTCTGACCCTCTGTTCCTGTACTCTGGCAGGTATACAAACACCCCTTCATTACGCCCCCTCCTTTCCTTCCATCTCCTTTGCAAACTGTTTTTGCTGTTTATATTGGAAAGAAAGTCCAGGGAAGACTCTTAAAAGAAGTGTGTGTTTGTGTGTGTTAGAATGTTTGGAAAATCTGCAGCCTGCCCAAATCCTAGCTGTCCTTTTGTTTAAGAGAGCTGGGTGAATGCTAATCTCTCCCTTCAGCTAATGTCAGGTAATGCATCAGGGAGGTTATCCATTCAGACTCCAAATGTCTCTTGCTTGTCACTCTCTTGATTTGCAGAAAGTACATGCTTCCCAAGGCTGTGCATTTTAAAAAAGCTTGTCTCCTGTGCCTTCTATTGGTTGGCTGCTTGGTGTTTCCCCCCTACCTCTTTTCCTCCTCTCTTCTCTCCCAATCTCTGTCCCCCCTTCAGTATTGAGTGGGCTGACCCTGCCTCCTTTCTCCAAGACAACCTAACAAAAAACAGCCCTTGTATATCCCCAGGGTCAGGATGCAGCAGTTCTGGCAGAATTGTCATAGCATAATTGCCTTGGGTTTTGGAAAGGGGGACTGGGAGGGAGCTAAATCCTTTAGCAGCTGAGAAAATTCATGGCCCTCCTCAATTTGGGATTGATGTATGGGTGCTAAATAGTGGTATAACTAGGCTTCAGTGAGAGGGAAGTTGTTTAGGAGCATATCAGTCATTTTGTGCCAACCTCAATGGGCAAGGGAAACAGAGGAGAGAAGGGAGATGGTGTTCTGCTCTGGATTGAGGCTCAAATCTTCCTTCTGATGCTTAATACTTGAGTGACCTTGGGCAAATCCCAACCTCCCCGGGGTTTAGTTCTTTGAAGTGAAGAAGTTGTACTTTATGATCCATGAAATCCCTTCTAGCTGTAGCCTTTTTTTTTAAAAACCCTTACCTTCCATCTTGGAATCAATACTGTGTGTTGGTTCCAAGGCAAAAGATTGATAAGGACTAGGCAATGGAGGTTAAGTGACTTACCCAGGGTCACACAGCTAGGATGTAAACTTTTAATCCAGCTCTAGACTTGGCTCTCAATCCCTTGAGCCATCTAGATATAAATTCATAGCACTTTGCCCACCTCTTGTACATTAAAATTCTAATTTGTATTTTGGTCATCTCTGAATGAGTTGTATATCCTTTAAGAATTTTGACTTGGGCAGAAGTTGGATCTTATTTATTGCTATATCTCAGATCTTAGGGATATTATTTCCCCTGACAAATGATAGTAAGCTTGATGAGGGCAGGACACAAGTCTCATTGTCCTTTGTGTCTTGAGCAATCCCTAAATGTTCAAGTTATGCAAATGAGTAAATAAAAGAAAGAGTGAGTTATCCAAGAGAAGCGAACTAAAAAAGTAAATGATGTGTGTCTATAGGGTACTTTTATGGCCACTTTGCCCTTCTCATGCCCTTCCTCTTTAGTTTTATTCCATCTGTTCAGGATTCCCCAAAGCAGCACCTCATTGAACTGGGGACCATCCAGAATTCTTCCTCCTCCATCCCCCTCAAAAAGGCTTGGAGGGGTCTTAGAACAGAGGATGTCAGAACTAAGAAGGACCTTCAAACAGGAATGTCAGAGCCTGAAGGGGCCTTAAAACAGAGGGGTGTCATGGCTGGGAAGGGCCTTAAAATGGGGGTCAGAAATGGAAGGACTTCAGAGATATTTAGTCCAAACTTCTCATTTTTCAAATGAACAATGGGGCCATCTTAGTGGAACCAAAGTGTGCATGACCAGTTTGACCAACAGAAAATATTTATATTTTATTATATGCCTCCAGTGCCCTGAAACAGAGAAGTGTCCAACTAGTGAACAGGGGAGAGAATCAAGGGATCTGGGTTGGGGAAAGGAGAGAATGTTGTTCATGGAATTATCAGCTTTAAACCAGGAGGAGACCTTGGAGATTCTGGATTCCAATTCCTTCATTTTACAAAGGAAGAGCCTAAGGCATTAGGAGAGAATGATGACCACTGTGCTCCCTTCCAGCTCCAAAATCCTGGGAAATTTTGTGAGTTAGGCCTTGAAGGAGCCTCACAAATGATCTAGACTTCCTTCCTCAGTTTACAGAGGAGGATACTAAAACGCAAAAAGAATAGTTGACTTGCCCAAGAAATGCTACTTGGTAGTTAAGTAGGAAAGCTGGCATCTGAACCCAGGGCCTCTCGATGTTGCAATCTAGTGGCACTGGCCTCCTGGTCATTCCTCATACAAGATGCTCCTACCTCTGATTCAATGTATTTTATCTGACTGTCCCGTGCCTGAAATTCTCTCCCTCCTCCTCTTCACCTCTTCACTTCCTTCAATCCCAGCTAGAATTCTCCTTTCTCTGGGAAGTCTTCCCTGATCTCCCTCAAAGCTAATGCTTCCCCTCTGTTGAACATCTCCACTTTTACCCTGTGTCTTGTTTGCATGCTGTTTCCTCTTTTTGACTATGAGTTCCTTGAGGGCAGGGATTGGCTTTTGCCTTTGTTTCGCCATCATTTAGCATAGTACTAAGCATATAGCAGCATAGTAGTAAGAGCCCAAAGCTTGGAATCAGGAAGACTCATCTTCCTGAGTTTAAATCTGACTTCAGACATTTCCTAGCTATGTGACCCTGGGCAAGTCACTCAACCCTGTCTGCCTCAGTTTCCTCAACTGTAAAAGGAACTGAAGAAGGAAATGGCAAACCACCCAACTAGTTTTTCCTAGAAAACCCCAAATGGGGTCATGGAGAGTTAGAAACAATTTAATGACTGATCAAAAGCCAGAGAAATGGCTTATTGGATAGAGAGCCAAGCCAGGAGATGGGAGATCCTGGGTTCAAATGTGGCCTCAGACCCTTCCTAGCTGTGTGACCCTGGGTAAGCCATTTAACCCCCATTGCCTAGCCCTTAACATTCTTCTGCCTTGGAACCAATATATAATATTGATTCTAAGATGGAAGGTAAGGGTTATTTAAAAAAACCCAAACAAACAAAAAACAGTAGCAAATGGAAAGTATTTAAACCATGCTTTCTGTCTACTATACCTCACCTAAAACGCTTTATCCTTCACATATTCAACAATTGCTAGGCATGAGTTACTTTCCCCTGGTTGAGGGAAACTGAGATAGTATTTCTCCTGTTGTCCCCCCAATTTAACCTCAAATGACCTAACATTGAGAAGGAAGCTGGGATTTTCTGTTTCTTGGCCCAGGGAAGGTTCTTTTGGGTCTGAGACGTGGTCCCTCTTCTTGAAAGATGAGATTAGATGGTTGCTGCCATCAAAGTCTGGTTGGAGTTGGAAGCAGGTCCTTTGGGCATAGGGTGTCCATCCCTGAGCGCTTCCCAAAGGGTCTAGGCAGTTAAATTCAATAGTTTTATTTTAGATTATCTCATCCTGTAATCCCATGAGAGTAGCATGATATACTGGAGAGAGTTAGTTCTCCCAGTGGCGTCAGAGACCTTGGGTTTGATCTCTTGGCTACTTTCCTCTGAACAGTCATGGTGGATGGTCTACTCTTCTCGCCATGTCCTTGACATAACATAAGTAATGATTCTTTGTAACTGGACACTGAATTCTGTTTTGGAGAACATACCACAGATGTTCTCCATACCTTATACATTCAGTCCTGTGGTTGAAGCCTGATCAGCTCATCTAGTTCTAGGTCTGTAAACTAGAGTGGTGGATCCAAGACTCAAACCCTTCTCCCTCTCAGGCCAGTCCTTTCTTTCACCCTAATTCCTTGGTTCCAGGGAGTATCAACTCTGGAGTCAGAATACCTGGGTTCATAGCTTGTCTCTGACTCACCACTTCTGTGATCATAGACAAGACACGTAAAAGCTCTCAACCTCAGTTTCCCCTTATGTAAAATAAAGGGGTTGGCTTTAGACCAGATCCAAGATAGTAAGAGTCAGAGATAAGAGATGAACATGGTAACTCCAGGGTCTCAGTTTCCTCATCTGTAAAATGAAGGGGTTTGGACTAGATGGTATCTGTGTGCCTTTCCATCTCCAGATCTATTGTCTTATGAATAATCTAGTAGACTTTTGGAGTCTTTATGGCTTTATTTTGAGGTTTTTGTTTTATAGGAGTATTCTCTTACAACAATGACGAATATGGAAGTGTTTTGTATTACAATAAAAAGAAAAAAAAAGGACAAATAATCTTCCTAGAATTATAGTATAGAAAAAAATAAATATGGTGGAAAAATAATTTAGCAGCTAAGTGGTGGAGGGAATAGAGTGCTGCTATTGGAGTTGGGAAGCACTGAATTCAAGCCTGGCCTCACACAGCTTGCTAGATGTGTGACTGGGCAAATCACTTAGTATTTTTCACACTCAGTTTCCTCATTTGTAACATGGGAGTAATAATATCTGCCTTCCAGGGTTGTTGTGAGGCTCAAAAGAGATATTTAATATTTATAATGGGTTTGTCAAATGGTAATTAAGTGCTTAAGAAATGTTCATTATTATTATTAATTAATAAGAAATAATAATATTTTCAAGATTTCCAGAAGTTGATTTTATTTATTTTTAATTTAATTTAATTTTTTAAAACCCTTACCTTCCGTCTTGGAGTCAATACTGTGTGTCTGAAGTGGGAAGTGTTTGAGGCCAGATTTGAACCTAGGACCTCCTTTCTCTAGGCCTGGCTCTCAATCCACTGAGCCACCCAGCTGCCCCCCAGAAGTTGATTTTAGTAGCTGATATAAACCAAAGATTTTACAGATTATAAAGGTCTTTCTTCCCAATGCAAAAGATTGTTTTCATTTTGCAGTTAGGATAATTGAGGCTTGGAGCAATGAAGGAAATTGGTCTTTCCTCCCAGTGCAAAATATCATTGTTCTCATTTTATAATTAGGCTTGGAGCCTCAGTTGGGAATTGGGAATTGACTTGGGAATTGACAGGGTCATATAGCTAATAAATGTGCAAGACAGAATTCAAATTCAGCTCTTCTGGACTCTAAGTTCAGGCACTCACTCTAGTGCCCTCCATTGGCTATTTATGCTCGGTGGGTAGTGGTAGACTTGCCAAATTTCTTCTTGCTCCTTTTGTTAATTTGGGGAAGGGGTCCTGTGTTTTAAAGTTCATCCTCCCTACCCTCTGATCCAAAGATGGGGCATTGTCTTAAAATCACCAGATAGCAATCTAATTTAATGATTTATTCTCTTAGGCTTAAATGCCTCTATTACATGCTTAAACATATTTCAGCGAAGCAGGAAAATAAACCACAGGACTGTGCTCTGCAGAATTTCCAGGAGCTACCAAACCAAGTTCAAGAACATTCAGAATCGAATTAGAAGAAAACAGACCCAATCCCTAATCCAATCAGTGTCTGTTTCAAGCAGGCTGGGCTGATGGGGCAGAAATCTCTTCCCCTGTCCCCCCCCCACCCCAAGCCAATTTCAGTGACCCTCCAACTTTCCTCTGGAGTTTGAGTGGCAAATCTCCTTCCTCTGGGCAAGGGGAAGAAGACTTGTTGATGAGCCTTGGCCAGCATTTGACTGGGGTATGAGTATCGCCACAAGGGGGCAGTTAGAAGGAGGCATGGCCACCATATTGGTAGTCCAATAGACCTGAGTTTTACTTTTGGTCTCTGCTTTCTAACATTACCTTTTGGGGTCTCATTTTCTTCATATGGAAAATGAAGGGGTTGGCTCCTTTGAGTTCTAAATCTAGGATCCTGGGATATGTGGAAAATCGTTTAGCCTCAATGTTGTCACCTGTAAGATGGGTGTAATGAGAGAATCTCTCTCATGCCTAGAACAGATTAAACAGTGAATATGAGTTTTTCAAACCTTAATTTGCAATGATGATGATGATGATGATGATGATGATGATGTTTGCTATTATTTTATGTGGTAGAAAGATTGGAGAATTTCCAGATTTTTTACTATGTAACCTTGGACAAAACAATTCCTCCTGTTGAGTTTAGAGAATGGAAGACTGAGGGTGGATGGGGAGAACTGAGGATAGAGAGGAAAGGGAGCAGAGGGAACCTTCCAGTGTGAAGGGCTGTCCTGCAGGAGAGGAACTGGACTTTTTAGCCCCTGAAAGACAGATCCAGGAATAGAGAGGAAAAATTCAAAGAACCCAGTTGAAGTTCAAAGTCAGAAAAGAATTCCTAACAAGGAGAGCTGTGCCTCAATGGACTAGATTGCTTCTGGAGGTGGCTGGCTCTCTTTCCTTGGCATTGTCGAAATAGAGGATAGAGGACCATTTGCTGAGTATGCTGCCTAATAATGATATTTATATAATTTATAATACTTATATAGCACCTACTATGTGCCAGTCAGGCATTCCATTAAGTGCTTTACGAATATTATCTCATTTGGTCCTCACAACAAACCTGGGAGATAGGTGCTTTTGTTGTTCCCATTTTACAGATGAGGAAAGTGAGACAGATGAATGTTAAGTGACTTCCCCTGGGGCATTTAGTGCTATTATTATTATCCCCATTTTACAGGTAACAAAACCAAAGCAGATAAATAGTAAGTGACTTGTCCAGGCTGTTCAGTGCTATTATTACTCCCATTTTATTGATGAGGAAACAAAGACAGATGGATGTTAAGTGATTTGCCCAGGACTGCTAAGACTGCTCAATTTTACTGATGAGCAGACTGAGGAAGACAGATGTTAAATGACTTGTGCAGAGCTATAATGATCCCCATTTTACTGATGAGTAACCTGAGGCAGAGATGTAGTGACTTGCCCAGGATCATTCAGTTATGAAATATCTGAGGCTAGATTTGAACTCAGGTTTTCCCAACTCCAGGCCCAGCATGCTAGCTTCCTAGTTACTCCATGATTCATTCCTTAGCCAGTCTAGGTCTCAGTTTTCTTTAGCTATAAAATGAGGCCATTGAACTAGATGGCCTCTGAATGTAATGTTCTATGATTCAGATCTTTGGTTTTCCTTCATTTATACAAAGAGAGGGTTTGCCTCCTACCAGAAGGACCAGCATCAATTGATACACAAATAAACCAGGTCCTTTTAGGTCTTTTTCAGTGTCATTCCTTCTAATCTTGGAGCACCATATAATAGGCTGTAGAGCTGGGAAGGTCCTGAGAACCTGAAACTTACTACATGGGTGACCCTAGTCAAGTGATTTCCTCTTTCTGGGCTATACTTTCCTCATTTGTGAAAGAGGGAGGCATTTTGTTATAGTGGAAAGAGTCTGGAGTCAGAAGATCTGGGTTCAAATTCTGCCTTCAGTATCACCTGAGTGGCCTTGTGGCCTCATTTTCCTCCTCTGTATGATGTGGGTGTTAGTCTAGATGGCATCTGAAGTCCTTAATCCCTCTATCTCTAGGATATTATGACCAGCTAATATCTAAGGTCCTTTCCAGCACAACCACTTATGATCCAATCTGGCTGTGTATTATGAAATTATAATGCTCTGTGTCAGTTTTCCCTATCTGTAAAATGGGTCTAACAATACTAGTCCCCTACTTCACAAAGTTGCTCTCAGGAAAGTAGATTATAAACCTCACTACCCTTTAGAAAGGTAAATAAATGATGATTTCTTATTTTAGTTCATTCTGTCATGATGATGTTTGTCATGTTGAGGTCATGTTAGAGTCATCTGATTTTTAATAAATTCAATAATAATACCTGCATCTTTATAGTTGCTGATCAGTCATTTCTGATTCTTTGCAACTCATTTGTAGTATCCTGGCAAAGATACTGGAATGGTTTGCAATTCCTTTCTCCATACCATTTTACAGATAAAGAAACTGAGGTAAACTGAGTTAAGTGCCCGGGGTCATATAGCTAGTTAGCATCTGAGGTATTTCTGTAAGGTAGCTATTAATTACTTGATTTGCTTCCATAGTGATCCCTGCACATTCTTATCTTTGGCTTAGAAAGAAGGCATGAAGCAATATGGTACCTGGATGTCAGGAGGAATGATGGCTCAAATCCAAGCCCTGTTCCTTGATATCTGCATGACTTTGGGCATGTTAATGGATTAACCTATCTAGATCTCATTTGGACTAGATAACAGGATGAAAGGTGAAGAGTTAGAGGAACTTTCCTGATCATCTAAACCTTCCCCCTTTCTCCAGTCTTTTAGAGATGTGGAAATAGTTCTGGAGATGGTCCGTGACTTATTCAAGACCACAGAGCTGGTAAATGGCAAAGCTGAGATTCAAATCCAAATCTTCTGGCTTCAAATCCTTTGATCTTTCCACTATTACATGATTCCCAAACTCACTTGCAGCTTGAAGCCTGAAATCTTACAACCTGTTGTCTGTTCCTTCTCAATCAATTAATTACATACCTTCTCACTTTAAGAGAACAACAAAAACAAGCAGCAATAACAATGACAACAAAAACAGAGGCTCCTCTGTTCATAACTGTTCCTTTTCTCTTTCCCAAACTGACACCTTTACCAATTTTTTTAAATATTCAATTTCCCATTCTATTTTTTCAGAGTAAGGCAAGAATTGCTTCAGAAAATAAACTTAGGGGATAAACAAACAAACAAACAAATAAATAAATGGATAAATAAATAAATAAGTAAAACTTAGACAGTTGGTGCAGGGAATAGAGAACCAGTCCTGGAGTTGAGAGGACCTGGGTTCAAATCTATATTCAGACACTTCCTAGCTATGTTACCCCAGGCAAATCACTTAACCCTATTTACCTAGTCCATACCCTTCCACTTTAGAGTTGTTACTAGGACAGAAAGCAAGAGTTTAAAAAGATAGACAAACAGAAAGACTCAGGGAAAGCATATTTATTTATTTTTTCAGAAGGATAGATAAATGCATTTATAAAGTGCTTTCTAAGTGTTAGTACACTAGATATAAACATTAGGGATACAAATTCAAGGAAATGAGACCATTCATACTTTCAAGGAACTTATATTCTAATGGGGGAAAGTAAAGACCAGGTAATAGGGGGATGTGAGGGAAAGGAAGGTAAAGGCTGCTGGGGAGGAGGAGACTGGAGGGAAGTATTGCCTGGGCATCTCAGAAAATAATGGTCTGGGCCCCAGAGGAGAGGACTACTGGGTAGAAACTTCTCCAGGGTGAGAAAGCTGGTTGGGGATTAGATGGGAAATTCTGAAGAATTAGGAGTGGAATAAGGAGAATACAAATACCAGTAATTAGAGCTTTTTAGGCCCTGGTAAGGGTTACTCTGCCTTCAAAACATGGTCTGAGGGGGTAGCTAGCTAGGTGGCTTGATGGTTTGAGAGCCAGTTCTGGAGACAGGAGGTCCTGGGTTCAAATCCAGACTCTGACCCATTCTAGCTAGTTCTTATGGTGCTTTTACTTTAGAATCAATACTTAGTATTAATCCTAGGAGGGAAAGGGGAAGGTTAAAAAAGTGGTTTGTAAGTGTGCTGGCTAACATTATTGCAGTGGAATGAATCTTCAGAAGCCAAAATCATATTAATGATCTGGAGTGAGATGCTGTGTTAACCTTTTCCATTCATCTCTATTTATTGAGTCATTAATTAGGGCTACTTAATTTCCCATGCTATTTCTCCTTGGGAATGGGGGGGGCATTAGGAGAGGGAGAAATCAAGTCATTATTCCTTTCGTCACACTTCTGTTCTTAATGAAGTTTTGCTGGAATGATTTTTGAAATTTGTCTGTTCTCATCAGCAAACTTTCTCTGCCCGGGTGGGAGGAAGAGAAATTTGGGCTCCTGCTGGGGGGAAATATATTTTACAATTTGGAAGATCATAAAAACCATGAACAAGTCTTCAGATGGCTTGTTTAACCTTGTGTGAAGCAAAGATGGACATGGAAACGTTAAATGCCAGGTCCCCAGCAGAGCTCTGCACCAGAAAACCGAGTGCTCCCAATCTCCTTCTTGAGAGAAGGTAGTACATAATAGGGAAGGGTCACTGGTAGACTTGGGTTTGGCTTATAAATCTGCTCTTTAGGAATTAGTCCATCAAACTAAACATTGAGCTAAAAACTGGGGGTGGGGTGAGAGGGGGGGATAGAGAAAGAGACAGAGGCACACTGTAAGTGCTCTGTCCTTTTGGGGGCAGAGAGCTCAGGCTCAATCTCAATCTTCCAGCCCTCTGGGACTGCTGGAGGGCCAGCATCTATGGGAAGGGAGAACATTTGCATCTGGGTGGGGGCACAGTGCACTGCTCAAAGGCACACAGAGAGAGACAAAGAAGAGAGAAAGAGAGACAGAGATAGAAAGTCACAGAGAAAGAGAGGAAAGTGAGAAAGAGACAGAGAGAGAGAGACAGAGAGAGGGAAAGGGAGATGAAGAGGGAAATGGAGGGGGAGAAAGAGAGAGCTAGAGAGGGAGGAGGGGAGGAGAGAGGGAAAGAGAGAGAGAAAGTCACAGAGAGAGACAGAGACAAGGAGGGAGGGAGGGAGAGAGAGAGAGAGAGAGAGAGAGAGAGAGAGAGAGAGAGAGAGAGAGAGAGAGAGAGAGAGAGAGAGAGAGAGAGAGAGCTTTCAAGGAGCTGAAGAATTATGAAGAATTATGGGATTTGGCTGGGAGGGACCTTAGTGGCCATTTGATAGAGCCCATTATAACCCACCTGACAAATGGCCATCCAGCTTCTGCTTCAGATCTCAAAGGAGGGGAAACCTACCACCTCTGGAGACATCACTTTCTACTTAGAGACAGCTCCCCTTGTGAGGAATATTTCCCCAACATCAAACTTAAACTGGCCCCTTGGTAATTTCTACCCATAGCTCCTATTCCGCCTTCTGGGGCTGAACAAAACAAGTCTCATCCCTCCTCCACATGACAGTCCTGAAAATACAGGAAGACAGTTTTCATGCCCCCTCACACCCCCAAATCCTCTCTTTTCCAGGATAAACATCATATGATGACAGAGAAAGACATAAAGATAAGTAAGTTAGTACAAGATACATATAAAATCAGTTGGAGCAAACCCTAGAGGGGGATGTAGGATTATATTATAAATCTTGAGCTAAAAGGGATTTCGAACAAGCACTTACAGATAAGGAAAGTAAAGCCTTTCTATCCTGGTTATAAAGGCAGCTACTGGTCATAGTGGATAGAGTATTGGCTTCAGAGTCAGGAGGATCTGAGTTCCAATCTAGCCTCAGATACTTCCTAGTGGTGTGACTCTGGGCAAATCACTTAACGCTCTTTGCTTCAGTTTTCCCTTCTATAAAATGAGCTGGAGGAGAAGGAAATGGCAAACCACTTCAGTATCTTTGCAAAGAAAATCTTAAATGGAGTCATGAAGAGTCAGACATACTTAATCGACAAAATAGCAACCTTGTTAATATTGTAGGATCATAAATTTAGAATTGGAAAGGAACTTAAAGATCATTAAGTCTAATCCTCTTATTTTATAGACAAGGAAACTGAGTCACAGAGATGTCCCTCATGATTTACTTGGGGTCACAAAGCAAGTGTGTATGGTAGGTTTCAAACCTAGGATTTTCTTTTTTTATAATTTTTCTATTACTTAATATAATATTTTATTTTTCCCAATGACATATAATAATTTTAACATTTGTTTCCCCAGATGTTGACTTCTAAATTCTCTTCTGCCCACTACCACACACTGTCTGAGTGATTCTAGAGAAGTCACTAAACCTCTCAATTTCTCAAGAAATTCTCTAAGATAGTAAGTCACAGAGCAAGTACTGGTTTCCATTGATGGGGACAACATTTTTTAAGTGCCTACTATTTGCCAGGCACTGTGATAAGTACTCTTTTAAAGCCCTTAACTTCTTAAGTCTTAGAATCAATGCTGTGTGTTGGTTTCAAGACAGAAGAGTGGTAAAGGGTAGGCAATGGGGACTAAGTGATTTGTCCAGAATTACACAGCTGGGAAGTGTCTGAGGCCGCATTTGAATTCATCTCCTGCCCTTGTGCTAAGTACTTTCACAAATATTAGAGGAAGGTCCTTATTGGAAGCTCTACTACATCCACGAAATCACAGATCTGGTCCATGCATAGAGATATGGAGTCTTCAGAAAATAGGATAGAAAAGGAAGATCAACCTGAATCTTCCCTTGAACTCTAAGCATTTACCACTATGGCATCAAACTGATTTGGAAGGATCCTCAGAGCAGTTTCAGCTTTCACTGCTACTAAGCCGCCATCTTGGATGCTCTCCACCTCCACTCATGGCATCAAGCTGAAGACAAAGGATAAGAATTGTTTAGAAAAATAAAGTCTTGGATCTCATCCCCTAAGGGCCAGAGAATTTTAGAGCATAGTGTAATGGGAAGAATATTGGCCATAGAAAATGGGAGCCCTTGGTTCACACATCAGCTTTCACCGATTAGCTCACATCAGAGCCCAAAATTCAATTGACAGAGTCTAAACTTTGGTGGGAATTGGTTGAAGAGGTTGACCAGAGGGCAGGCAAGCATGGTGTGGCAAGAACTTGAAAATGATACAGAATTTGGAAGAACCGGTTGTTTTTAGCCTTGATAAGAGATGATTTAAGGACAATGTGATCCCTTTCTTCCTGCATTTCAAGAAGCAAGAAAGGATTGCATTTCCTCTGCCTGGCTCCAGGGAAAGAACTGGGAATAATGAATGGAAATTATAGAGACAGAGTTGAGTTGGATGTCAGGAAGAAACTCTTTAACAATAAGATCCAGGGAGGCAGCTGGGTAGTTCAGTGGATTGAGAACCAGGACTAGAGATGGGAGGTCCTAGGTTCAAATCTGGCCTCAGCCACTTCCCCGCTGTGTGACCCTGGGCAAGTCACTTGACCCCCATTGCTTAGCCCTTACCACTCTTCTGCCTTGGAGCCAATACACAGTATTGACTCCAAGACAGAAGGTAAGGGTTTTATAAACCAAAACCAAAAACAAAAACAAAAAAAAACAATAAGATCCATCTGAAAGTGGGATAGACTCCCCTGGTAGGTTGTGGATTCTTCCTAACTAGAAGCCTTCTAGTGTGGGGTGGATGCTTAACTTGCTGAGAATATTGGAGAGAGGATTTTTGATCAATCATAGTTGGAATGGGGGAGTTTGGGGGAGTTTGGGGGAGCAGTGGATAGAGTGCTGGGCTTAGAGTTAGAAAGACATGAGTTCAACTCTGACCTCAGACACTAGCTTTATGATTCAAATCATGGGCAAATCACTTCATTCTGGTTGCCTGAATTTCCTCATCTGTAAAATAAGTTGGAGAAGGAAATGGCAAATGACTCTAGTATCTGCCAAGAAAACCCCAAATGGTGTCACAAAGAGTCATACATGACTGAAATGATGAAACAACAACAAAAGTTTGGATCAGATGACTTTTTTTTCAAGACAAAACAAAATCCTTTATTTCTATTTTAGAATCAATACTGTATATTGGTTCCAGGGCAGATGACTGATAAGAGCTATGCAAGGGGGATTAAGTGACTTGCCCAGGGTCACAAAGGTAGGAAGTGTCTGATGTCAGATTTGAACCCAGGACCTTCTATCTCTAGACCTGATTCTTAACCCACTGAGCCTCTCAGCTGCTCTTGGATTAGATAACTTTTGAGGCCACCTTCTAACTTTGACATCTCATGACTCTGACCCATTGAAAGTTTACCCTACTATTCTTCATCTTGGATAGATTTAGCCTCCATGAGTACATATTTACTTCTCTTTGAGATTACTCATCTTAGAAAGATTCTTCTCTGACAGAGATTTGGTGGAGGCTGAAATTCAAAGGTCAGGATTTTGGATACTGATTAGCTATTATGATTATATGTATATAATATAATATAGATAGATAGACATATATATGTTTCATTGATGCCTCAATTTTTTTTATTCAGTTGTTTAAGTTGTGTCCAACTCTTCATAACCCCATTTGGAGTTTTCTTAGCAGAATATTGGAGTGGTTGGCCATTTCCTTTCCCAGCTCATTTTACAGATGAGGAAACTGAGGTCAACAGGATTAAAGTGATTTGTCCAAGGTCACACAGCTAGTGTCTGAAGACAAGTTTGAACTCCTGCCTGGCACTCTGTCCACCACCTAGCTGTCCCTATGAACTTAAACAAATATATCCCTGTCCTCAAAGAATGTTTATTCTGTTGGAAGAAGGAGGGTCTGATATGTGTTCAGGTCTGACCAATATAAGAAGTATTTATTAAGAGGATGGTGAATGGAGGGCAACTGGGTGGCTCATTAGATAGAGAACCAAGCCTAAAGATGGGAGGTCCATGAGTTCAAATCTGGCTTCAGACACTTCCTAGCTGTATGACCCTGGACAAGTCATTTGGCCCCCATTGCCTAGCCCTTATTGCTCTTTTGATTCCAATGGAAGGTGAGGGTTAAAAAATAAGAGTACTGTGTACATAAGGCTCTGTGCTGAAAGCTGATGATAGGAAGACACAAATGAAAACAGGTACTTTCCTCAGACAGTGACACTCTACCAGATTTTGGACATTCCTAGTATCTTAGAAGGTCTCATCTCATCTCAGGGCTTTGAAAGAGACCTTGGGAACTGTCCAGTGCTGCCCATCCTTTTACCTATGAGGAAAGTGATACCCAGAGAGTATCCAAGTCCAGCCTAGGAACAGTCAAACCCAGCTTAATCCAGATTCAAATACAGTAGGGCCCCCTTATCCATGGTTTTGTTTTCTGTGGTTTCAGTTGTGTTTGACCAGAAGCTCTGGTGTTGTGTCCCCTTTTCTCTCTCTGCTTCCACTTTCATTTGTGTGTGTGTGGACTGTGAAGCACTCTGTGGAGAGGCAGGAATGGGATACAAATATATATAATGGAGGTGAGCAGATATTTACTTATATCTGGGACATATATTCCAACAGATCTGAGCCCTACTGTGTTTGAAAGGCTTTTACTTACCCTCTGTTTGCCCAGGAGGCACCTAGATGACTCAGTGGATAGAGATGAAGACCTGAATTCAAATCTGGTTTCAGATACTTATTATCTGTGTGACCCTGGGCAAGCCACTTAAACTGTGTTTGTCTTAATCTCCTGGAGAAGGAAATCCCAATATATTTGCCAAGCAAAATACCATCTACAGTAGGGTCCACAGGGTCATGAAAAGTAGGACTTGACTGAACAAAAACAATCATTTACAAAATTTGCATTTAGTTCAATTCAATGAATATTTATTAATCACCTACTATGACCAAGGTTCAGGGAGGACAAAGATCCAGGGCAACATTTGACAAAGGACCCACTCTTCAGAAGTTTATACAAGGGTAGGTAGGATTTTATGTGGAGTGGGGATGAACAAAGCTGGAGAGAGTCGGAAGAGGTGCTCTGAAAAATCTGAGACTTGGAGAGATTATTTTTTGGTTGGGAAATTTAGGGAAGGCTTCATGGAGGAAAAGGAGGTGTTATTAACAGCTGTATTTTAGTGAAACAGAAACTGTGGAGATGATGGCAGAGTCAATTACAACCATGGAATCATAGACTCATAGAGTAGAAATGGATGGGACCTCTTGTCCATTTTACAGAAAAAGAAACTGAGGTGAACAGAGATTTAGTGACTTGCCCAAGGTCACACAGCTAGTAAGTATCTGAGGCTATATGTGAATTCAGGTCTTCCTGATTATAGGCCCAGTGATTTATCCATTGGGCCACTTAGCTGTTAAATATCTCATTTGATCCCCACAATATCCCTGGGAAATAGATACTATCATTGTCCCAATTTTATAGTTGAGGAAACTAAGGCAAACAGGGTTAAGTGACTTGCCCAAGATCACACAGCTAGTAAGTGTCTGAAGCTGGATTTGAAGTCAGGACTTTCTGACTCAGGCCCACTTTCTCTATGCACTGTGGCAGCAGTGCACTGACTTACCTAAGGTCATACAGGTAATTAACAGAATTGATGTTTGAAGCCAGGTTTTCTGACTCTACAGCCATCATTTTGCCCTTGTACCATGTTATCTCTCGAGATCAATTGCATTAATTCAGGGAACAATTTGACTCAAGAGTGCAAAAATAGAAAGATTAAATCTGTTCTTAAAGAAAACAGATTTTCATCATGCTTTAACGATGCCCTTACGTGACTCAGTATCTAGCAGTTTAGTGGACTTCATTACAAGATGGCAACACCCATCACTGGGAGTGCTTGAGTGGTTGGGACATCATTGTTCAGGGATATTGGGAAAAGAGTTTCTGCTTTGAGATATTAGGACACTGGAAACATATCACACTTGAAAGGATGCTGGATTTGAATTCAGAGCACATGGGTTCTGATCTCAGTGCTGTTTCTTGTTATTTTGGGTAAGCCATGTCTCTCTAGGCCTCCATCTTTCTCTGTAAAATGAAGGGATTGGGATAGATGACCTCAAAGACCTCTTCCAGACCCTGATCTATTGACCTACGACCTTTCTGTTCCCTTCCTTAGTTCATAGATTCAGAGCTAGAAAGGAACCTTAGAGATCATCTCTCCAGGACAGATGAGGAAACCGAGGCCAAGAAGGCCAATGCTTTGTCCAAGATCTCACAGATGGGAAGTGACAAAGTCAGTATTTGAACCCAAGTTCTCCTACTCCTCTAAATCCTACAATTTTCCCTCAGTATTGTCTTAACACAATGAATGATGTATGGATTTTGTTAATTACCAGTCCCCTCCCCGGAACACACATGCACACACAAACATGCCCCGTTCTACTTCCATTGCCAAGTGTTTAAGGAAAGTCCTAACCCTTCTGGCTCCCACATCTAGCTCTCTTGGTATGTAGACTCTGTAAACACGTCTCAGTTTAATATTGTTGGGCTCTCTTGTGTGTGGTCTTTAGAACCTTAAAGCATAATGAGGAGCGATGTGTTAATCAAGGGTTAAGAACTACATTGGAAATAAGAAAAGATTAATCTATTATTAAGTTGGTACTTAGGAGAGCTACTGTCGATTCAGGGATTTAATGGTGTGTGGCTGGTGAGTTATGAGGATTGGATGTTATCTGACTGTCTTCAATGAGATGGAAAAAGCATTTTGTCTTTAGAGCTCTGCCTCTCAGGGCCATTTTTACTTAGGTCCAAGATGTTGGCCCCTGTTAGGGCTTATTTATTGGTAGCTGGGATGTGGATGGGCAGTGCTTCAGTGCTGGCCCATGAGATGAGACTTGCAAAGTCTTTAGAAACTGAGAGCCATCAAATCCACCAAGTCCCTCCCTCCCTCCCTTCCTCCCTCCCTCCCTTCCTCCCTTCCTCCCTTCCTCCCTCCCTTTCTTCCTTCCTTCCTTCCTTCCTTCCTTCCTTCCTTCCTTCCTTCCTTCCTTCCTTCCTTCCTTCCTTCCTTCCTTCCTTCCTTCCTTCCTTCCTTCCTTCCTTCCTTCCTTCCTTCCTTCCTTCCTTCCTTCCTTCCTTCCTTCCTTCCTTCCTTCCTTCCTTCCTTCCTTCCTCCCTCCCTTCCTCCCTCCCTCCCTCCCTCCCTCCCTCCCTCCCTCCCTCCCTTCCTCCCTTCCTCCCTTCCTCCCTTCCTCCCTTCCTCCCTTCCTCCCTTCCTCCCTTCCTCCCTTCCTCCCTTCCTCCCTTCCTCCCTTCCTTCCTCCCTCCCTTCCTCCCTCCCTTCCTCCCTCCCTTCCTCCCTCCCTTCCTTCCTCCCTCCCTCCCTTCCTCCCTCCCTCCCTTCCTTCCTTCCTTCCTTCCTTCCTTCCTTCCTTCCTTCCTTCCTTCCTTCCTTCCTTCCTTCCTTCCTTCCTTCCTTCCTTCCTTCCTTCCTTCCTTCCTTCCTTCCTTCCTTCCTTCCTCCCTCCCTTCCTCTCTCCCTCTCTCCCTTCCTCCCTCCCTCCCTTCTTCCCTCCAAGTCAGCCATCCTTTATAACAAACAATTTAAAAAATAAAAATGAAATCGAAGAAACATATTAAAAATGTCTGACCTTGTTTACATTGTTTTGCCCCAGATACCTTAGCCTATACAAAGGATCAGGGGAGGAGCTATCTTCTTGGGACTAAGCTTTCAACAAACAATTAAATGCTTTCTGTGACTCTGCTACCTGGAGGGAATTCAGAGATAGGAATGAAACAGTCCCTACCCTCAAGGAAGCTTATATTTTTTTTTTCAGGGAAACCACAAAGTACATATATGTGGGTTTTCAAAATAAATACCAGGTTGGGGGAAACATGAAAAAGAATCCCTCTTACAAAGCCCTTGACAGGGGATTGCCCAGTCTTTGCTCAAAGAGCCCCTTCCTGTTTCCCTCACCTAGTTAAAGGAGCTCACTGCTTCTCAAAGCAGCCCCTTCCACTTTGGAGAGCTCTTATTATTAGCAATTCTTCAGATATAAACCTAAATTTGGCTCTTTGCATTTTGCCTCCTGCCCCTTCTCCCCTCTCAGCATAACCCTCTGGGGACAAACCAAACAATTCTAGTCCTTTATACCCTTAGTTTTTGTTCAGTTGTGTTTGACTCTATATGATCCCAGGGACAAAAATTCCTGGGGTTTCCTTGGCAAAGATACTGGAGTGGTTTGCCATTTCCTTTTCCAGACTGCCCCCATTTTACAGATAAAGGACAGAGGTAAATAGGGGTCAGATACTCAGACACTTCCCAGCTGTGTGACCCTGGACAAGTCACTTAACCCCTATTGCCTAAACCTTACCTCTTTTCTGCCTTGGAACCAACACACAGTATTGATTCAAAGATGGAAGGTAAGGGTTTTTTTTTTTTTAAAAAAGGGGTCAAATTATTTGCCCTGCATCACGCATATTAGTATGTGTCTGAGGCTAGATTTGAACCTGGATCTTCTTGATTCTAGGTCTATCGCTCTATTCCCTGCACCACCTAATCTGTCCTATAACAGCCTTTTAAAAACATGAAGCAATCTCTCATACTCTCCCCTAGTTTGCTTCTCTGGAGGCTAAATCTCCCCAGTTCCTTTTACCAGTCCTCCTATAACACCAGCTCATTCTCCATCCTGGTGTCCTCCTGTGGACACTCTCCAACTTATCCTTCTTAAAACACAGCGTCCAGAACAGAACAAGAGGCTCCAAGGGTGGCCTGACCAGGGCAGGGTACAGTGAGACTCACCTCCCTCTCCCTGGACATTGAGCCTCTCTCTATACAGCCTTGAAGCTGAAGAGTGTTATGGTTGCAACATGTGTTAGGTTCTCAAATCTCTTACTACCCATGGGATCTAGGCAAAACCTTTCTTGTGCTGAGCCTCAGTTTCCTCAACTGTAAAAAAATCAGATTACATGATTTCCAAGGTTTCTTCCAGCTCTTAATTAATGATCCCAAGAGCCTGGAGTCCACTAAGACCCTCACATCTTTTTAGACTAATTGCTGTCTGGACCCTTAGTAGCCCTTCCTGTGCAGAACAATTTTACCTTTTTACCTTGACCTTTGTATCATTAAGTGAAGAGTAAGAGAGCCAAGCTCCCCATCCCCTTTGGGTCTTCCCTCCCTCCTGGCTGCCTTTGTGACTTAGCTTAAACCTCACTTTCTTCTTTTCTGGTCTCCCCAGCTACAAGTTCCATCTCCTTTAGGGCTGTCATTCATCTACTCTGATTTTATCCTGATTGTTTTGCTTTCTACATAATGTCTTTCTTTTTTAAATCCTTATTTTCTGTCTTAGTAACTAGGACAGAAAGTCAAGGGCTAGGGAGTCAGGTTTAAGTGACTTTCCCAGGGTTACACAGCTAGGTAGTATCTGATGCCAAATTTGAACCCAGGTCCTCTTAACTCTAGGCTTCAGATCTGTGGTTCTGTGGCCCCATTTTCTTCCTTTGTAAAATGAGGGGCTTAGACTAGATGGCCTCTGAGGCCCCTTTTGGTGCTAGATCTGTGATTCTGTGAAAATGAAGGGTTTAGAAGGTCTCTGCTAGGAGTTTCTCTTGAATCTGGAGATCAACATCTTTGTTATTCTCATTTCCTTCTCTCTGTCCCCTCACCACCCCCCATGCTCTTTTCAAGCTGTAATTCAGGCCTCAGGGCAGGGTAGAGAGTGTGGATGGGGTGTAAATTTTGCTGCACATTCTGTTTAAATTCTGCTTGGTAAATCCTGCTGGCCAGTGGGACCAGAGCACTGCAAGGCTATGTCTACCAGGAGCCAGTGGCCAGATTAAGTTGTTTTCCTCTTGCCTCTGGAGCCTGGGGGTCAGGATACACCGAGGTCCCTATTCCCACCCTGCTTCTCTCCCTGTCACATTTCATCAGGCAGCTCCCGGTCCCTCCTTGGCACCAGGAATTCAGCACCATGCAGAGAGATGGCACGTGTCAGACAGTGAGTCTGAGAAGGGCTGAGTGGAACAGGCAGCCCATGATTAGGAAGGAGAAACTACTTTATACACTAATCAGCAGTGACAGGGGCTAGGGATAAGACCTGACAGCTAGGGGCATTGGGGGAGGGAGAGAACCTCTTCGAAGAGAAATAATAGCTTATGTCTCTATGTCCTTTTAAGGCTTTCTGGACAGCCTTTTTGCTCCTCACCCCATTTCACAGGTGAGGAAACTGAGGCCCAGAGATATTCATTGACTTATCCATGGTCACACAACTAAGCAAATGCCAGAGCTTACTCACAGATTCAAAGAAAGATAGAATTGTTACAGTTTGACTATCAGAGATGGAACTTAGGGGCTATCTGGTTTAACCAGTACCTGAACAAGAATCTTTGACCACATCCTTAGCAAGTGGTCATTTCATCATTGTTTGAAGATCTGTCTGTCTATCTGTGTGTCTGTCTGTCTATCTATCTATCTATCTATCTATCTATCTATCTATCTGTCTGTCTGTCTGTCTGTCTATTCATCCTTCTATATATCCATCCATCCATCCATCCATCCATCAATCTACCTTTCTCTTTCTCTCCATCCACCCTTCTATCCATCCATTTTTCTATATCTATCTATCCATCATCCATTGTTCCTTCCATTCATCCCTATCTCTGTTTATCTCTTCATCTACCCTTCTATCCATCCATCCATCCATTTTTCTATATCTATCTATCTATCTATCTATCTATCTATCTATCTATCTATCTATCTATCTATCTATCTGTCTACCTGTCTATCCACCCCTCTATCCAATCATCCATCTAGCCATCAATCTTTCTCCCCCTCTTCTCTCTCTCTTTGTTTCTCTCCATCCACCCTTCCATCCAACCATCTATCCATTCATCCATCTTTCTATATCTATCTATCTATCTATCTATCTATCTATCTATCTATCTATCTATCTATCTATCTGTCTGTCTGTCTATCTAAACCCATCTACCTGTCTGTTTAGCTAGCTAGCTATTCATATCTCCATTCCTCTGTCTATCTATCTATCTATCTATCTATCTATCTATCTATCTATCTATCTATCTATCTATCTATCTATCTGTCTGTCTATCCATCCTTCTATCCATCCATCCATCTTTATATATCTTTCTATATAAATACACATAATATGTAAATAACATACATATATAATACACATGTGTATATACATATATGTATATGTGGATGTGTCAAGCTTATAATATTCAAGAAAGATAGATGTGTTGGAAAGCCCTCTTTAAGACTTCTCTTGTGTGGATTTATGGGGGTTGCTAAGGAGCTGGTAATCTCTTAGCACAGTGAGTGTGTTATTACCCATCAACTCTTCTACAAAAGTCATGTAATAGACAATTGTTTTTTGTTCTGATTTTTGAAACTTTAGTCCTTAGAGAGGGCCTGGGCTCATAGTGGCCTTGAAGTCAGGAAGACTTGGATTTGGGGCCTTCTAATATAGACAAGCTATGTGACAGTGAGCAAATCATTTAACCCTTCCCTATATCAGGGTGACCCTTGAAGACTATGCAGTGAAGGGAATTTTCATGCTGGAATTTCCCTATGCTGATGAAATCAAAGGTCAAATGATGAACAAAATAAACAAGGAAACTTAGACCCTAAAAAGACATTTAGTTATGAGGAAGGATCCC